>NC_056066.1:13639621-13942651 GCF_016772045.2 Ovis aries
CCTCTTGCTCTGTGCTCACACAGCCTTTCCTCATGCACACACATGGGCAGAGAGTGGGACCTTCCTTTCCTCCTCTTATACAAGGGCACTAATCCCATCATGCAGGCCCCACCCTCATGGCCTCATCTAAAGCTAAACTAAGACAAATATTCAGCTCATAACATGACTATTGTGGAAAGTCAAGGAAAGTACATGGTGTGGTGGCCTTGGGTACCTCCTAAAGACAAAGGGTCTTAGCAGAAGACATACTTTTTCACATCTGGAGTTTGTGTCTGGAAATAATGTGATACAGCCAACCATAATATCTATCTTCTTCTCACATGTGTGCATGCCATGCTTCGTTGCACACACTAAAAAAAAGATTCTGTATCCTGCATCAAGCCTAGACTGGCGATTCGTTTCTTATACGATATTATACATGTTTCAATGCCATTCTCCCAAATCATCCCGCCCTCTCCCTCTCCCACAGAGTCAAAAAGTCTGTTCTGCACATCTGCGTCTCTTTTGCTGTCTCGCATACAGGGTTATCGTTACCATCTTTCTAAATTCCATATATATGTGTTAGTATACTGTATTGGTATTTTTCTTTCTGGCTTACTTCACTCTGTATAATTGGCTCCAGTTTCATCCACCTCATTAGAATGCTTGGGACTGGTGCACTGGGATAACCCAGAGGCATGGTATGGGGAGGGAGGTGGGAGGGGGGTTCAGGAGTGGGAACTTATGTACACCCATGGCAGATTCATGTTGATGTATGGCAAAACCAATACAGTATTGTAAAGTAAAAAAAAAAAAAAAAGAAATAAAATTAGGAAAAAAAAAGAAATATAAAAAAAATAAAATAAATAAGTGGGGAAAAAAAAAAAAAAAGATTCTTTGGGTAGTTCCAGTTCTGCTGTAGGTATTCCCTTTACAGCATTCTTAAGAGCTAATAGATCACTTTCTTATGAACATTTTTATCACAAAATCTACCTAGTTCCCTCTAGCTCCCAACTCACTCGATACTTTCTATACCTCACTCTAGGCCAATTCATCTTGGATGCTTTTGAAAGGAAGGGTGTCTTCCTTGTGACCATCTTTCGAGTACTGGAAGGTTGTAGTCCAGGCTCTTTTAAGTCTATCCTCCAGTCACATGGAAGAGTTTGCTTATACTATCCAGTCACTCCTTTTGCATAAATAGCATCAATAGATTAGGAGATAATCTGGATGTGTCATTAAGAAATCCATTAGGTAATCACGGGCCTGTTGGAAGTTTGGGTATAGTTTTATTCCACAACATAAAATATTTATATCTACTAGTAATATCAATGGAGAAGGCAATGGCACCCCACTCCAGTGTTGTTGCCTGGAAAATCCCATGGGCAGAGGAGCCTGGTGGGCTGCAGTCCATGGGGTCGCAAAGAGTCAGACACGACTGAGTGACTTCACTTTCACTTTTCACTTCCATGCATTGGAGAAGGAAATGGCAATGCACTCCAGTGTTTTTGCCTGGAGAATCCCAGGGACAGGGGAGCCTGGTGGGCTGGTGGGCTGCCGTCAATGCGGTTGCACAGAGTCGGACACGACTGAAACGACTAAGCAGCAGTAGCAACAGCAGCAGTAATATCAATAGTTTTGTTTGTTTCATTGTTTTATATGGTTTGTTTCATTTTAAACTAAAATAGAGCAGAAAGTAGGGAAAAGGTATGCATGGCAAAATAATAATTAAAATGATTTTATAAATGCAGAGAAGAATATTCCAGATAAAACTGGCATAAATGAGTTTAAAAAGAAATATTTTTCAAACCTAATCTTGATTTTAAATGAATATATATGGAATAAGAAAATATAAAATACAATAATATTTTTAAACATAGAGCATCTCTACATAAAAATATAATTTCATGTAAAAGCAAACATAGGAGGGCATATTTAAGTGACCATATCATTTATTATTAGTATCCTCATATTTCAAAATACATAATTAAAAAAATAATATATCTTAAAAAATAAGTAGATTGAACTTCTGAGTAGGAATTTTAAAAATATTTTAAAATTGCCAACACCTGTGAATTTGAAGCTTGTCTTTATGGTGAGCTAAGGAAAGTAGATACTTTTTACAGTACATTTTTCCATCTATAAGACTGAAATTACCTCTTGTGGGGGTACCAAATTGAAGGTACATATATATAAAAGCATGACATTCTTGATGACTATAAGAGCTTTCCTTTTACTTTCCTTGCGGGAATTCTCTAATAATTTGATTTAAATCTTCCTCCAAGCAGAGAATGCTGTCTAATTTGCTGTACTGTAGCTCAGAACAGAATTTATGTTTTAAATGAATCATTCTCCTTTGTGGAGAGAGATATATGGCCTCTGAACTCCAAATTACAAAAACTCATTCTCGGTAATTAAAAGATAAAAATAAGCCTGACAGCATCCGCCTTTTAAATTTATTTATACATTCACAGTATCTTTCACAGAGTTTCAGGCACAAACTTCCCAGCTCTACCACATTTTTAACAACGATGTGGCCTACTTTAAATTTCATCTTTGCAAATACTTGTAATTTACTCTGATAGTATAGTCAGTGTGCATTTATGGGGAACATCTTCATAGTAAAAGTAAGTGTTTTTCTGGAAAGTTTTCTTAAAAAAGAAGACATTGGCATATATATAGGCAACTAGCATAACACAAGTCAGGTACTATTCTTTCGTATACTTATCCTACTAGGAATATTAAAGCATACACACACACACACACACACACACACTGCTTGAGCATACACATAAAGTTCTAGGAAAAGTAGAAAAAGGCACTATATTTAAATGAGTGTTAACACTAGAGAAGGACAGCTGGAGAAAAACTTATACGGATTACTATTTGTCAAATTACTTATATTAATGTTTCCCCTAGTGTTTACCAATCAATTATCTATAAAGTGATCTGAAAGGAGGCTGGATCCTCTTAGCAGAAAGCACATATTCCTCATCAATTTGTAACTCACCAAAGTATTTAACCACTGGGATAATATTTGATGATAATAATATGAATTAGTTAGGAGAGAGATCCAACAGAAGGGAGAGTTATTCCCAAGGTATGATTCAAGTCTTTAGACAAATGGCACCACATTCCCAAATCATTAGCAAATTTACCTAGTGACATGGGCAAATTAGAAGACATATTAAAATGTGTGTAGGAATTCATCCAAGCAAAATGAAATCACAAGGACAATACTGTTATATCACAAATTTCCGTCTTTATCTCTGCATGATTAAATAGTATTAATTAGGAAGTGTAGATGAGGATGGAATCATGTATTAATTTACATTATTGCTTCAGTGATTCAAAAATAGTCCAATGTATTTCTGTAGATACTAGAAATATTTAAAGCTCTTCCAGGTACCTTATCTCATTTGTTATTTATAAAACTTCTGCAATTTATCCAGGCCATACAGGTTTTATGTATGCAGCACTTATTCTGCTGCTGCTGCTGCTGCTGCCAAGTCGCTTCAGTCGTGTCCGACTCTGTGCGACCCCATAGACGGCAGCCCATCAGGCTCCCCCGTCCCTGGGATTCTCCAGGCAAGAACACTGGAGTGGGTTGCCATTTCCTTCTCCAGTGCATGAAAGTGAAAAGTGAAAGTGAAATTGCTCAGTCGTGTCCGACTCCTAGTGACCCCATGGACTGCAGCCTACCAGGCTCCTCTGTCCATGGGATTTTCCAGGCAAGAGTACTGGAGTGGGGTGCCATTGCCTTCTCCGACTTATTCTGTTAGGTACTCTTAAGAGACTTACAGATATTAATTCACTTAATTCTTGTAACAACACATAAACTATATTCCACTACTATTCTGTTTGCTGATGATAAATATGAGTTCAACTAACTTTTCTTAAATCACATTCCCAAAGACTAGCAGAGTCAGGATTCAAACTCAAGATGTTTGGCTTCAAAGTGTGTATATGTGTGTTTTAATCAAGGGTCCCTATTTTTGTGCATTCATTTTTAATGAAATGACTGATATAATACTTGTATATCTATCATTTAATTATTTATTTTCTAATCTGCATATCTGCTTTATTTTTTCTTTCCTTTGTCTTTTGGGGTTAATACATTTTTCTTATAATGACTTTTTTTTAATACTTCTTATTCTTTTAACTTAGAATTTTAATCTAGATTTTAACCTAGAAATAACAAAATTCAACTTCACTTATTGAAGTCTAATGTAAATTATTACTTTCATAATTTATCTGATACTGTTAGAAATGTAATTTTTTCATACTAATATTTATGTCATTTTCTTTGTTCACTCTTGCTCTCTCGTAAGTGAATGATCGTGTTTACTAAGGGCCATATAAATGATGATGATATCTTTGTGTTAATGGCTAATGGAATATGTACTGTTGTTTCCTGTTTTATGTAAAAATTTCTATCATAGAAATCTTAGGGTACAGATATGTAGATTTTCAGATATTAACATAGCTTACTTTCAAAATTTTGTTTGTGCTTATGCTATTTTTCTTATGCTGCTATAACCATTGTAAACATATTATCATCTAATAAATTATTATATCAAAATCCTGAAGTTTGTCTTGCACCATATGCAAACACAAGAAGATAAAAGCATAGATAATCATCTTATTGTGAGATATTTTGTTTAAAAAGCTTTCCTAAAATTTTAAATTTAAAACACTCCTTTAGAACTAAAGTATGTATCGTCTAAAATAAAAGCACATACATACTTAATTTATTACGTATTTAATTATTTGGGAAATGATCACTTCCATAAATGATTGTAATAAAATGTTACAACAAATCATTAAATAGATAGAATTTAGGTCATATAAGGGAACTAATATTGGTGATAATTCTATACTGAAGGAAACTAATGCAATTATACTATGAACTTTCTGCCAGTGAATACACGTACTTTCCAAAATTGTAGATGACATAAAGCTAGGAGAAATTGCTAGCATCTGGGAAAAAAAGTCAGAATCTAAAACAGTCTCTTGAATATTGGGTCAAATCTGCAGGATTAAATTTAACATAGAAAAACTGTAGGTCTTAAACTTGCGAATCCTAAAAGAAGCCATATTTTCTTTAAAATGCAGTTGGTTTTTGGTTCAATTTAAGTTAATTAATAAGTTACCCCCCGAAGCTAATGTAAGTTTAATATACATTTGGGGCTTGAATTATAGGAGTGGAGCACCTTGCTTGGGCTTCCCTGGTGGCTCAGATAGTAAAGAATCTGCTTTGATCAATTAATGTGATAGTATCACTTTACAGTGGTCAATCTATTCTTCATGCTGGTTTCAGGACACTAAAAAAGTGGGACATATTTCAGCGGAGCAACTATGAGACTGTGTTGACTTGAAACTATCATATTAGGAACAGAGGGATAGTAGAAATAATAATTTGCCTTGACTTTATACCATGCACAGCCTCAATACTCACGCCTCCTTCTCACACTTGGCGCAGCACCCAAATGCAGTGCTCAGCTGTGTTAGAAGAAGTTATCACCCCTGACACCCTAGCTTACTCCTGATCTCTTCCCAGTCCTTATCCAGTTCTAACTCTTGGCTTAATCAAAGGCATTCCTGACCTTTTTTTTTTTTTTTTTACACAGTCTTTCTCATTCTCAAGATGTGCATCTCTGGATCTTCTTGCTTCAGCTTGCAGGGATAGAATTCTGCTCTCACTGGACCTCACATGAGCCTATTTCTCTGAGAGGTGTAAATCGGAAAAAGGTGCCAGAAATAGTCCCTCTGCAAGCTAACCTGCAGCAGGAGGCAGAAGGTAAATGGAGGGAGGAGAGCTCTGGGCAAAGACTACTGATGTCCTGACAGCAGGAACCACCTGAAGTTAGAGCGAACCTTCACGAATTAGTGCTTCTTCCTTATTCTATGGCTATTTCAGCCAAAGTTTGTTCTCCCATTTGGGGAACTCTGGAAGTAAACATTTTAAAAATGAGGCCACAAAGTCTTTTCTTTTTTAAAACTTTAGAGTATGTGATCATATGGAACTTTTTAGAAAGAATCATATGTAACAAATATGCAGGTCATCTTGGAGGATCAGAAAATAGAGCTAAAAGCTTCCATATAAACATGACATGATCATGAGCTATATTTTGGTCAGTTAAGTCAAGCAATGGAAATTAGCGAAAATTAGTCTGATAATCAAGAGAAGAGACATATTTACTCAGATAACTGAAACAAAGTGTATTCAGTCATACACTTGATAAATATGAAATCACCCAGATTTATTTTTCACCCATTTCTCTGCTTTAAAATAACTTCATCTTTAACTTGGAAGGTTTTTATATTTATTCATTTACTCTAGGCAAGAGTTGATAATACCTTCTCTCAGAAGTGGATTGTTAAAACTATTGAAATTAGCTATTGAAACAATACAATTTGAAGTACCAAAGCAAGCAAATCTATTAAAATGTAGACTTAAAAAAAATAAAATAAAAAATAAAATGTAGACTTAAAGATTTATAAATATTTGTTATATAATGTGACAGTGAAACTACTTTTTCTGTTTTATCAACTGTGCTAAGAAATCCCTAAACAAGTTAGGACAATAAATAATATTGAATTAAAAGCTACAATAAAGTAAAAAAGTATGTTATGCAGTATAAGGTTTAAAACACAAATTATGCAGAATTAAAAAACAAAATCATGAGGAATGGATTTCTTGAAATTTCTTTAATCCTGTGTCAAAGATTGATTTTTGAACAACAAATTTAGATATTTGTTGCATATATATGTTCATTTTATAAGCTAATACTTACCAGGGTATTAAAACCAAACTTTTTTCTTAAAGTGTGTGTCTTTCAGGTTATGGATTTGCACTCTTTCTAAAGCTGAAAAAAGCAATTGATGCCAGGATGTCAGACTATCTCTGACTTTAACAATATTGAATACACATAACAATATACTATTTTGACATGCACATGTTTAACTGTACTGATTTTAAAAAGAAGCAGTGAGTAGAATGCTTACTTGTGACAGCAGAGATTGCCCTCAATATACATATATAGAGCATTTATACCATACTGTAGACAAAGTACAGCCTTGTCATGTGGCTAAGGTCTCCTCCTATTCATCTCAAAGCTGAGGGTTTATACCCTGAAAATGAAAATCTGGCTCAGTTAATCAGTTTTGTTGCTTTCAAATTTATAACTAAACCTGGTTATCCCTGTTCTGTTAGTCTGCCTACAGGGCAGAGCAATTGTCTTCTAGACAATGAAACAGATATTCTTTCTTTGGTAGAAATTAGCAGGTTAGATTTATTTCTTAATTTAACATGTATTAAGTGTCTTAGAATTCAGGCACTCTGTTAGAACCTGAGAAGGTAATAGTGACTGTGATGGTCAATTTGATGTGTCAAACTTGGCTGTGCCACAGTGTTCAGATATTTGGCCAAATATTCTGGATATTTCTTTGAGGATGTTTTTGAATGAGATGTTTAAATCAGTGACTTTGAGTAGAGCAGATTGTGCTTTATAATGAGGGTGGGACTCACCCAATCAGCTGAAGACCTGAAGAGAAAAAATGCTGACCTCCTGAGAGTAAGAAGCGGTTTTCCAGCATTAAGACAATGCTGAACAACAATGGTTCTCTCTGGCTTGTCAGCAGACTGCTTTTGGATGCAAACTGCAACTTTTTCCTGAGTTTCCAGTCTGCCAGCCTCTCCCATTAGATTTTGGACTTGCCAAGCCACCAGACTCATGTGATCCAATTCCTTAAAATAAATATCTTTATATATTTGTGTCAATTTATATAGATATTTCTTTACATAGTGTATACACACACACACACACACACACACACACACACAAAATCATGTGATCTGGTTTCTTAAAATAAATATCCTTATGTATCTGCATTTATACAGATATAATCATGTGATTCAATTCCTTAAAATACACATTTTTATATATCTATATTTATACACACAGACACACACATATACATAGAGAGAGAGCAAGAGAGAGACATAGATCAATAGACATCTCTGTAGACATACTGTTTTAGAGATAGATACACAGATGCAAAAATATGCAAGGATTTATTTCAAGGAATTAGATCACTCGATTGTGATCCACAATCATGTAATTGTGGACATACCTATATCCACCTCTATACCATATCTATAGTTTTATCTGTGTCTCTGGAGAACTCTGACTAATATAGTGACCAAGACATATTACCAGGCCTTAAGCAGGCAGGGAGGATGATTTATGGAGGTATACATATCTACTTAAACTGATAGTGGTGTTGCTGAAGAGAAGTTACTAAAGCTTTGTCTTAAAATCTACATTTACGACTGTAGTGGGGGGAGATGGAATTCACTACTGCAAGACAAGAATGGAAACATGCATCAGGGGAAAGAATAATAACAACACAGCCTGAAGAATAATTAACAGTTGTTTTGCTGGAAAATAAAAGCAGATGAGAGACAGCCAGCTGAACAGCAAACAGTTTTTCTTAAACATACACGTGAGTCAGACAGAATGACTCCATTTAAAACAACTGCCCAAATAAAAGATATTCCCTTCTTTTCAAGTCAGGTCTCAAAAGTTTAGATCGTGTCTCTGGCTCCGTTGTTGCTGATGTTTGATTGTGCTTCCATGTCCCCTGCCCTCATGCATTTTAATTGGTCCTAGCATATTTAAGAGTGATTAAGGTATGGGTAACTGTGTACTGAGTTTTAATTTCATTGCTAACATTTTATTTAGTTGCCCTTCTTTCCCGAATACTGTATGTATGCCAAGTCTTTTGTAATATGACTAGAAAGGTATAAACTAACCCATGGTCCTGATCTTCCATGTCCCTAAGAAAATAGTAATGTTTAAGTCTGAAGAGTGGACCAGAAAACAGTACAAACATGATTATTAGGACTCAGGAGATTTTTATGTCAATATTCTGTCTGAGATGATTTACAGACCAAACATCTTGCACTAATGATAGAGCTAATTATATTTTACTAAACAGAATGAAATATTTCAAAATGAAAGTATTAAAGTCACTACAATGTAAAAAATCAATAGCCTGCCATATAAGGGAAAATGCTATTAAATAGGATTTCCATTTTAAATACAAATACTGGAGTTGGATCTATATGGTAGTATGATTTATCATAGATAAACAGCAAGCACAGGTAGATTTCAGAATAATTCTGTAAGTAATGTCATAGAATCACCTTCCTGAGCTGACTAATTAGCTCATTAAAGCATTGCATCCCATTGAAAAGCAGTTTTTCTTGATGACTGGTCAGCTATGTGATTGAATGACGTGCAAAATCTCTTGGTATTTTATGGATATGTGATCCTTGGCATTCAATAATGAAACTGCTCTTCTATGTTTGTAGAAGAAGAGCATTCAATTTTCATAGAAATGTCAGAAAGATTATATTGTTTTCTTCTATTTATTTTTATTGTTTTGGCCTGGGATATATTTGAAAGCCTGTCAATGGTGTCCTTTGCAGTTACTTCAAAAGCTATAAAACTGCTGGTACAACCTGAAAATGGTGATTTATTGTTGCATCCAAAAGATAGGACTCTTTTAAAATAAGAAATAATGTAAGATTCATACATTTTCAGTTGAAGATAAGACATTTCAAGTTTTGGATTTATTTCTATTTATTTTACGTTAATTTCCACAAACCGCTAATAAAATTTTATATTGTGAACTCACTGTATATAAAAAGGCAGAATAGGCACTCTGCAACAATTATATAGGCTAACTTCTTGCACCTAATAGGAATTCAATAAATGATTAATTATAAAATGAATAAATGAAACAATTGATGAATACATCTGGAGGTTTCCTTTGCCTAAATTGCTCTCTGACTTCTCTCCAATTGTTCTAAATGCTTCTTTCATGAAATAATTTCTTAAACCTCAAGCTCAATTCATTTCTATCTCACTTTAATCAATACTACACTATTTAGCACTCTACTGGGTTTAATTTTAGCAAATACTAACCCAGAGGTCTTAACGTTGACTTGGGTTCTAATATGTATTACTGCATGGGAGTTTACTTAACATTATGAATGGGAAAGGGAGAAGTGAGAGAAGTAGCACACTCAAAGGAAAAACAAAAAGGAGTAGGAATGAACTATTGAACTTCAGCTAAAATGAAGGGAAGCTCATCAGTTATGGATCCATTTATGTATATATTTAACTCAATGTTTGTGAACCCATCAGATACTAGATTATACAGGGAAGGTAATGATGAATGAATACTATGGCAGGTGTTAGCAAAATTTAAAAATATAGCTTAGGTATTATAAAGAAGGGTCATCTAAGCCCGTTTGTTGGATTAGAAATCTACACTTTGTGCCTCAATTTTCTGACAAATATTTGCTCTCCTGTTAATTACTGAAGCTCAGGAGGCTTACATTTTTGGTTGTTCATTTGGAGGAGCCCCATCCAAGTCCCAGGGAAGAGACTTAGCAATGAGATGTCATATTTTTGTAAAATTTTAAAAAGCAAGATAGTTTTGTATTCTCTTGCTTAAAGAGGATCCCCACACCCCTGCAAATGCACAAGCTTTAGGACCATTAAAATTAGCATCTTCCCTGCCCCTATTGCAACAAATCTTGGACATTTCTGAAACGTGCAATCCATTCACTCATCCTCTTTGTACTGCACATCTTAGCTCACTGTTAGAAAGTCCTCACTATTTCCATGTCGAGCTTGGATTCCACACATTCTCTATAATCACTCCCCTCTCAGTATCATTAAATTTGTTGCTCTCCTTCTCAAAAGGATAAGCTTTGAGAAAATGCCTTAACTTGGTGCATTCAAGCACTTGATTTCTCTGAATTAAATTAAATGAATAAAACTCATGAAAAATCATACTGACATATGTTTGGCTTCACTGTTAGATTATGAACACAGATGTTAAAGAAATGCTCCATTGAACTTGGTGGTTCTTCACTTCCAAGTTGACTATTTCATAGTTGCCACTCTCTCCCTGCCTCCTTACCTCCTGCCACTCTCACTTCCTTTAGAAATTATAAGTGATCAGACAGAAGCTTTCTCATCATTCCACTATCAAATTTATACACCTATACACATCTGAATAGGATGTTTTTCTTTCTTATTAGAATCAAAGGAAAGTCATCCTAACAGGCTGATCAACCACTCTACTCTCATCTTAATTCTTAGGGATTTAGCTTAGCTTCTGCACATAATTTCCTACCTGCCTCATCAATTTTTCCACTTCTATAGGATAATTTCCCCAAACTTACAAAATTCAAGTATGTTCTCTACCTTAATAAAATAAAACCCTATTTTATGAATCACCACCTATCCCAGCCAGAGTCTTTCTTTTTTGAAGTGGATTACCATCAACACCACACCATTCATTGAATAGTAATCTATCAATATCACATTTATTTGCAATGCTTTTTTAAGTCAAGTTCCCATATATTTATGGACTGATATCCTTTTGGTTCTCCATTTTGAGGTTCTCCTAATACAACCCACTGGAGTGGGTTGCCATTTCCTCCTCTAGGGGATCTTCCCAACCCAAGGATCGAACCTCCGTCTCTTTTGCCTCCTGTATTGGCAGGTGGATTCTTTGTCATTGAGTTGTTAAGGTAGTCCCTAATATAAGTAAACCAACACTTTTTTTTTTTATTTCTACAACTTTATAATCAGTGCTGACATTTGATAATGGATACCCAGCATAACCCAGTGGTTATAAGCAAGGATTCTAGAAACCAACAACTGAGTTCAAAACCCAGCTACCCTGTTAAATACCTGCATAGTCTTGAGGAAGTTAAAGTTCCTCTCCGTAACTCAGTTTGCTCAGCTGAAAGAGAGTTGATAACACTACTACCTTGGCTTCAACAGTATGTGAACTGAGAATTTCCAGATGTTCAAGCTGGATTTAGAAAAGGCAGAAGGACCAGAGCTCAAATTGCCAAAATTTGTTGGATCACTGAAAAAGCAAGAAAGTTCCAGAAAGACATCTACTTCTGCTTTATTGACTCTGCCAAAGCCTTTGACTGTGTGTGGATCACAACAAACTATGGAAAATTCTACAAGAGACGGGAATATCAGAACACCTGACCTGCCTTCTGAGAAATCTGTATGCAGGTCAAGAAGCAACAGTTAGAACCAGACATGGAACAATGGATTGGTTCCAAATTGGGAAAGGAGCATGTCAAGGCTGTATATTGTCACCCTGCTTATTTAACTTATATGCAGAGTCAGTTCAGTTCAGTTCAGTCACTCAGTCATGTCCAACACTTTGCGACCCCATGGACCACAGCACGCTAGGCCTCTCTGTCCATCACCATTCTCAGAATTTACTCAAACTCATATCTATTGAGTCAGTGATGGCATCCAGGCATCTCATCCTCTGTCATCCCCTTCTCCTCCTACCTTCAATCTTTCCCAGCACAGGGTCTTTTCAAATGAGTCAGCTCTTTGCATCAGCTGGCCAAAGTAGTAGAGTTTCAGCTTCTACAACAGTCCTTCCAATTCAGGACGGATTTTCTTTAGGATTCACTGGTTGGATCTCCTTGCAGTGCGAGGGACTCTCAAGAATCTTCTCCAATACTATAGTTCAAAAACATCAATTCTTTAGTGCTCAGCTTTCTTTATAGTCCAGCTCTCACATCCATACATGACTACTGGAAAAACCATAGCCTTGACTAGATGGACCTTTGTTGGAAAAGTAACGTCTCAGCTTTTTAATATGCTGTTTAGCTTCATCAGAACTTTTCTTCCAAGGAGTAAATATCTTTTAATTTCATGGGTGCAGTCACCATTTGCAGTGATTTTGGAGCATCACAAAATAAAGTCTGCCACTGTTTCCACTGTTTCCCCATCTATTCCCATGAAGTGATGGGACCTGATGCCATGATCTTCGTTTTCTGAATATTGAGCTTTAAGTCAACTTTTTCTCTCTCCTCTTTCACTTTCTTTAGTTCTTCACTTTCTGCCATAAGGGTGGTGTCATCTGCATATCTGAGGTTATTGATATTCCTCCCAGCAATCTTGATTCCAGCTTGTGCTTCTTCCAGCCCAGCGTTTCTCATGATGTACTCTGCATATAAGTAAATAAGCAGGGTGATAATATACAGCCTTGATGTACTCCTTTCCCTATTTGGAACCAGTCTGTTTTTCTATGTCCAGTTCTAACTGTTGTTTCCTGACTTGCATACAGATTTCTCAGAAGGCAGGTCAAGTGGTCTAGTATCCCCATCTCTTTCAGAATTTTCCACAGTTTATTGTGATCCACACAGTCAAAGGCTTTGTCATAGTCAATAAAGCAGAAATAGATTTTTTTTTAAATTCTCTTGCTTTTTCAATGATCCAGGGGATGTTGGCAATTTGATTTCTGGTTCCTCTGCCTTTCCTAAAACCAGCAAACATCTGGAAGTTCACGGTTCATATATTGCTGAAGTCTGGCTTGGAGAATTTTGAGCATTACTTTACTAGCGTGTGAGATGAGTGCAATTGTGCAGTAGTTTGAGCACTTTTTGGCTTTGCCTTTCTTAGGGATTGCAATGAAAACTGACCTTTTTCAGTCCTGTGGCCACTGCTGAGTTTTCCAAATTTGCTGGCATATTGAGTGCAGCACTTTAACAGCATCATCTTTTAAGATTTGAAATAGCTCCGCTGGAATTCCATCACCTCTACTAGCTTTGTTCATAGTGATGCTTCCTAAGGCCCACTTGACTTCACATTCCAGGATGTCTGGCTCTAGATGAGTGATCACACCATCATGATTATCTAGGTCCTGAAGATCTTTTTTGTATAGTTTTTCCATGTATTTTTGCTACCTCTTCTTAATATCTTCTGCTTCTGTTAGATCCATACAATTTCTGTTCTTTATCAAGCCCAACTTTCCATGAAATGTTCCCTTGGTATCTCTAATTTTCTTGAAGAGATCTCTAATCTTTCCCATTCTATTGTTTTCCTCTATTTCTTTGCATTGATCATTGAGGAAAGCTTTCTTAACTCTCCTTGCTATTCTTTGAAACTCTGCATTCAAAAGGCTGTATCTTTCCTTTTATCCTTTGCTTTTCACTTCTCTTCTTTTCACAGCTATTTGTAAAGCCTCCTCAGACAGCCATTTTGCTGTTTTGCATTTCTTTTGGGGGGATGGCCTTGCTCCCTGTTTCCTGTACAATGTCATGAACCTCCGTCCATAGTTCATCAGGCACTCTATCAGATCTAGTCCCATAAATCAATTTCTCACTTTCACTGTATAATCATTAAGGATTTGATTTAGGTCATACTTGAATGGTCTATGGCTACACATGGACATCACCAGATGGTCAATACCAAAATCAGATTGATTATATTCTTTGCAGCCAAAGATGGAGAAGCTCTATACAGTCAGCAAAAACAAGACTGGGAGCTGACTATGGCTCAGATCACGAACTCCTTATTGCCAAATTCAGACTTTAATTGAAGAAAGTAGGAAAAGCCACTAGACCATTCAAGTATATGCACAGTACATCATGAGAAATGCCAGCCTGGATGAAGCACAAGCTGGAATCAAGATTGCTGGGAGAAATATCAATAGCATCAGATATGTGGATAATACCACCCTCATGGCAGAAAGCAAAGAAGAAGTAAAGACCCTCTTGATAAAGTGAAAGAGGAGAGTGAAAAAGCTGGCTTAAAACTCAACATTCAGAAAGATAAGTGCAGGGGGCACTCTGCAGAGAGAGAGGGGCAGTGGAACTTCCCTCAGCAAGGCCCAGGGGTCCCGAGGAGAGGTGAGCCTGCTGTCCGCCAACCCAGCCCCTAGGGAGCAAGAGACAATCAGAGGAAACAGGGGTTCCATCTAAGCAGTGCTGCTTTATTGCCACAAGCTCTTGGTTTATATAGGCAAGCAAGGGGGTTTTGCGAGGGACTTTCTATAGTTGCACCAATCACATTAAAGGTCAAATTGTAATATGCCATAGTTGCACCAATCATGTTAAAGGTCAAATTGTAATATGCCATAGTTGCACCAATCACGTTAAAGGTCAAATCTTAATATACCATAGTTGCACCAATCACATTAAAGTTCAAGTCGTCATGTGCTTCATTGTAACAGGAGTCTATGGTGATCATGCGCTGTCCACGTGCACAGAAATCAAGAGAGCCAATGAAAAGTTTTGACAAACAACTTAGGCCACACCCTCATCTCAACCGCCAGGTGCCATCTTAGCTCTAAACCGCAAAGCTAACCCTTCTTTTTCAAGGTTTCCCATTTAGGGCCCCACAAATAAGATCATGGCATCCAGGCCTATCACTTCAGGGCAAATAGATGGAGAAACAGTGGAAACAGTGACAGACTCTATTTTCTTGGGCTTCAAAATCACTGAAGATGGTGACTGAAGACATGAAATTAAAAGACCCTTGCTCCTTGGAAGAAAATCTATGGCAAACCTAGACAGCATACTCAAAAGCAGAGACATCACTTTGCTGACAAAGTTCTGTCTAGTCAAAGCTGTGGTTTTTCCAGTGGTCATGTATGGATGTGACAGTTGGACCATAAATAAATCTGAACACTGAAGAATTGATGCTTTTGGACTAAAGAGTTGGAGAAGACGCTTGAGAGTCTCTTGTACCGAGAGACGATCAAATCAGTAAACTAAAGGAAATAAGTCCTGAATATTCATTGGAAGGACTGATGCTGAAGCTGAAGCTCCAATACTCTGGGCACCAGATGCAAAGTACTGACTCACTGGAAAAGACTGGGAAGGATCAAAGGCAGGAGGAGAAGGGGACAACAGAGGATGAGATGGTTGGATGGCATCACCAACTCAATCGATACGAGTTGAGCAAGTTCTGGGAGTTAGTGATGGACAGGGAAACCTGGCCTGCTGCTGTCTATTGGGTTGCAAAGAATCTGACATGACTGAGTGACTGAACTGAAATGAACTGAACCATCCTACTTAAAGTTTAGGGGAAGACTAGAAGATGTATTAGCTAAAATGTATTTGGCTAATACATCAACATTATCATTTTTTGATTGTCTTGAAAATTTTTGTTCTTTTATATTTTAATAGAATTTTCAGATTGGTTTCCTTGTAAATTCTTTTATAATTCTTCAAAGCCAATATGCAATATACTTATTATAACTATGGAAGTACTAACCACTGTTGATTCACATATCAAGCTATGAAATATTTCCCGGTATATTCAATTATTTGGTTTTCCAGTTAATATTTACCTCTTTTATTTTTTTAATTACTAAATTGTCTGTTTTCTTAACAAATTATCTATCTCCTAATTTTCTGATAGAATTAAAATCAGGCTTTGGTTGTTTCAAATATGAATTGCTATTTATTATCCTTCAATTTGTCAAATTTCTTCTAGAATCTTGCTTTCTTCATATTATATCACTTGTTGTCTAAACTTCTGGGCAGGTCTCATCCTGGGAGCTTCATTTACTCTCACGCCAAGGATTCCATTCATGCTTCCTATATGAATACTTTCTATTTTTATCCTTATGTCTTTCTTTTTATTGTTTAGTGTATGTTTTCAAATCAAGTATATCTCACAGTTGCTTTCTGAGAAGGGGTGGCGTGAGGAGTGAATTTTTTTTTAAGACCTTGATTGACAGTTTGTTAGGTATGAAAAGTGCTACACTGGAAATTTATCTGCATAATTTTGAAGTCATCAATCCATTCTTTTTAACTTCCAAGACAGAAACAATAGGATACTATATACAGGTTTGTATACATGCTTTTATCAGTTTGAGAAAATTCCCATCAGATCTTCTGTTGCTAAGAATATTTTCATGAGTGGATATTGAAATCTGCTACATGTTTTTCTGCATACACTCAAATTATCCTGTGGGTGTTTTCTGTAGTCTGTCAATATGGTGAATTACATCGCTTGATTTTCTGTGGACACAACAGACTTGGGTATTTTTGTGTTACAATCCACTTAGGTATGTCTTATTCTTTTTCTGTATATTGCAGTATTTGATGGTCTAAATTTTTTTTTAAGATTTTTGTATCTATGTTAATAACAGACATTGGTCTATAGTTTTATGTTCTAAGTTAATTTTTGTTGTTATTGTTGTTAGGGTAATTCTTCCTTCATAAAATGAGTTGGGAAGTCCGTGTAGCAGTGGTATTTCTCCACTGAAGGTTTGGTGGAATTCATCAGTAAAGCCATAAATTAGTTTGCACTTTTCTGTATAGGATGAGTTTGAATCACAAATGAATTTATTAACTTGGAATTAATTCTTCTTGTTTGCTATCTGATCTCAAACAAGAAATGTCATGCTTATATAGATTATTAAATTCTTCTAATTTGTATAGGAGTGATGTTCTGTCTTTTTACAAGTAGAGGCAAACTCTCTGGGGCTTTTCTTAGTTTTTGAATAATACAATTTTCTTTCATATTTTATCTTCTCTCTTTTCAGAGGTCTTATTTGAGTTTTGTATTTTTTGGAATAAACCTTCTTGATGTTTTCATCTGCTTTTTGTAAAATTTTCTTTCTACTGTCTTCTAACTATATTACTAAGTTTTGTTTCAATTTCTGAGGCATTACTGTTAATTTCCAATAGCATTCCCTTGTCTAACTTACTGTTTATCTTGAGGAATGTTAATATTTCTCTTATCTCCATGAATGTATTGATTATATTTGTTAGAAGTTTCTCTCTGTCCAATGTGTTGTGTTTGGTTTCTCTGCACTACCTTTTTCCGTATGTTTTGCTTTTTAGGTACTTTATTGAATTTATCAGTGAGGCACTGATTTATGCAGATAGATAGCTCTGAGGGCAGAACATGGGAAGGAATGCCTAGGTCTCCTCACAATTTATAATGTAGTTAAACTGACTCATCTTCATTTTCATCCACAGTTGGAATTTCAAATCTCTATTGTTAAACTATACATATTAAATATGTAGAATCCTCTCCAACTGAGCATAGAAGACTTCCTATTGACAAGGTAGGAAAAGTGATCTTATACACTAACCGTTCCTCATAAAGTCTTCTAGCTAATCCGTAATCATTCAGCCTCTTTCAGAATTCCTGCCATCACTGGCAACTGCATTGCTAACTTGTGAGCCTCTGGGGATTTGAGATGCAAATAGTTTGCTTAGTGATTTTATCCTCTGTTGCAGGGATTTCCCCCTTTTTGCCCTTCCTGAGTCAGGTACCACTTATCCACTGGGTTTATTGTTTTCAAAACAATGTTCACTGCAGCACTATTTACAATGGCTAGGGCATGGAAGCAACCTAGATGTCCATCAACAGATGAGTGGATAAGGAAGATGCACATATACCTATACACAACGGAATATTACTCAGCTACAAAAAGGAACACATTTGAGTCAGTTCTCATGAGGTAGATGAACCTAGAGCCTATTATACAGAGTGAAGTAAGTCAGAAAGACAAATATCATATATTAATGCACATATGTGGCATCTAGAAAGATAGTAGAAAGATACTAGAAAGATAGTTCTGATGATCCTACTTGCAAGGCAGCAAAGGAGTCACAGACATATTAGACACAGTGGGGGAAGGAGAAGGTGTGATGATATGCAAAAATAGCATTGAACATATACATTGCCATATGTAAAATAGATAGCTAGTGGGAGTTTGCTGTATGACATGGAACTTAAAGCCAGGGCTGTGTCACAACCTAGAGGGGTAGGATAGGGTGGGAGGTGGGAAGGAAGTTCAAGAGGAAGGGGACTTATATATACCTAATGTAGATTCATGTTATATATGGCAAAAAAATCACAATATTGTAAAGTAATTATCCTCTAATTTTTTAAAATTGAAAACTTCCTGCAAATGTTTTCTTATTTCTCATTATCCTTGATTTTGCAGTTTAATGTATTTCAAAAAATTCTTTGTGATGTTAGTGACATTTTTGGATGGAGGTAAAAGTATAGATGTTCAAAATGCAATGTTTAACTGAAAAGTCAGAATATGTTTAGCTCTGTTAAATGTATTCCTGTAGTTTTTTTATCCCTCTCTGCATCTGTTAAAATTTTTCAGTCACAAGTTACATCATTGTCTATGATTGAATTTTCTGAAAATAGATACCCCAATAGTGAATTGCATGAAGAAGTTTTACTGGGAATATATGCAGGAGGTACATCTATAAAGAGAATAGGAAAGCAAGACTGGGTACAGAAGCTGACTAGTAATGTGGAGTAAATCTAACCCCAAATCCCATTAACAATCTGCTTCCTTGGATCATTTCTAGCATCAATGCTCTTAAATTGAGTTCCCTGGAAACAGATTCTGAGATGAGAAATTTCTGGGAAGAGCTGTCATGAGACATTCCTCAAAGGAAGTAGAGTCAGAAATTTGGCCACAGAGAGATAATGACTGCAACTGAAGACTTAGCCAAAGCTATGGATCCTATGAGGAACTCTATAGCTGGCCCTTCAGAGATGTCCCAAAGCACACCAAGGGATCACAGGCGTCATATCTCTTCATCAGCTGCCACTGACCAAGTGTGGCCTCTTGGGAGAAGACACTACAGTGGGATTAGGCAAGGCTGTGAGGCTGAGCAGAATTCCCAGTGAGGGACACAGCAATGTATAGTAATAGCATTCAGTACCCAAAGCTGGGAGAGAGGTACACTGGCTTCTAAAAAAACCTGGTGAGCAGCCATGTCAATGACTACAGCTGTTCTTCACACTCTGTCTTCAGGTTCTATATCATCTGCACATTTGTTCTTATTCCTATCCTGCTGAAGACAGTACAAGGGGTCCCGCATCATCAGACAGTTTTCAGTAGTTTTTAACAAAGAAGTTAGCTGCCCGCAGAATTCAGCTCTGCTTTTTTTTTTGGCTTAGGTACCCTGTGTATAAAGTCAGATCAGTCAACAAAGGTCTGCTTCTTTTGCCCTTGATTCGGGGCCAAAGATTTTTAGGAGTTTTCTAATTGAGTCACTTTAACAGTCAATTCCTTTCCCTATACCCTGTGATCATAAGCAACTATTGAATTACTTTTTAAATGTAAAAGAGTTTTGCTTATTTCAGAATTTTAAATAAGTGGAATCACACAATAGGTATTCTTTATTTGTTTGTTTGCTCAGCATGATATATTTTAATTCATGCATGTTATTGGGTTTATACAGAAGATATTTCCTTTCATTGCTGAGAAACTTTTCATTTTGTGGATGAAATAAAATTTGCTTGTCAATTCATGAAGGACATGTGAGTGGTTTCCAGCCTGGGGATACTATGAATAAAGCTGTTTCTAACAAGTATATGTTTTGTGAGGGTATAGCTTTCTACTTCTCTTGAGAAATTAACTTTGCAGCCTTTCACAGCTAGCCATTAATTTTTTTTTTTTTTTTACAACTTCTTAAGAAACATATTGGAGAAGAAAATGGCAACCCACTCGAGAACTCTTGCCAGGAAAATCCCACAGACAGAGAAGCCTGGCAGGCTATGGTCCATGGGGTAACAAAGAATGGGATACTACTTATTGGCTAAGCAAGGGACATATAGCCAATACAAAAATTAACATTATACTTCAGGTATATGTAGTTTAGAGAAAACTTTTATTCTAAGGCTCTGCATAGTAATCATTTTAGGGATTTTGCATTATAGAATCTCAATAGCTATGACTCTGAAACCCTGCTCAGTTCAGCTCAGTTCAGTCACTTAGTCGTGTCTGACTCTTTGCGACCCCATGAATCGCAGCACGCCAGGCCTCCCTGTCCATCACCAACTCCCGGAGTTCACTCAGACTCGCGATCATTGAGTCCGTGATGCCATCTAGCCATCTCATGCTCAGTAGTCCCCTTCTCCTCCTGCCCCCAATTCCTCCCAGCATCAGAGTCTTTTCCAATGAGTCAACTCTTCGCATGAGGTGGCCAAAGTACTGGAGTTTCAGCCTCAGCATCATTCCCTCCAAAGAAATCCCAGGGTTGATCTCCTTCAGAATGGACTGGTTGGATCTCCTTGCAGTCCAAGGGACTCTCAAGAGTTTTCGCCAACACCACAGTTCAAAAGCATCAATTCTTCAGCACTCAGCTTTCTTCACAGTCCAACTCTCACATGACCACTGGAAAAACCATAGCCTTGACTAGATGGACCTTTGTTGGCAAAGTAATGTCTCTGCTTTTGAATATGCTATCTAGGTTGGTCATAACTTTTCTTCCAAAGAGCAAGTGTCTTTTAATTTCATGGCTGCATTCACCATCTGCAGTGATTTTGGAGCCCCCCAAAATAAAGTCTGACACTGTCTCTACTGTTTCCCCATCTATTTCTCATGAAGTGATGGGACCAGATGCCATGATCTTCGTTTTCTGAATGTTGAGCTTTAAGCCAACTTTTTCACTCTTCTCTTTCACTTTCATCAAGAGGCTTTTTAGTTCCTCTTCACTTTCTGCCATAAGGGTGGTGTCATCTGCATATCTGAGGTTATTGATATTTCTCCCAGCAATCTTGATTCCAGCCTGTGCTTCTTCCACCCCAGCGTTCTCATGATGTACTCTGCATATAAATTAAATAAGCAGGGTGACAATATACAGCCTTGATGTACTCATTTTCCTATTTGGAACTGGTCTGTTGTTCCATGTCCAGTTCTAACTGTTGCTTCCTGACCAGCATATAGGTTTCTCAAGAGGCAGGTCAGGTGCTCTGGTATTCCCGTCTCTTGAAGAATTTTCCACCGTTTATTGTGATCCATACAGTCAAAGGCTTTGGCATAGTCAATCAAGCAGAAATAGATGTTTTTCTGGAACTCTCTTGCTTTTTTCATGATCCAGCGGATGTTGGCAATTTGATCTCAGGTTCCTCTGCCTTTTCTAAAACCAGCTTGAACATCTGGAAGTTCACGGTTCATGGATTGCTGAAGCCTGGCTTGGAGAATTTTGAGCATTACTTTACTAGCATGTGAGATGAGTGCAACTGTGTTGTAGTTTGAGCATTCTTTGGCACTGCCTTTCTTTGGAATTGGAATGAAAACTGACCTTTTCCAGTCCTGTGGCCACTGCTGAGTTTTCCAAATTTGCTGGCATATTGAGTGCAGCACTTTGACAGCATCATCTTTCAGGATTTGAAACAGCTCAACTGGAATTCCATCAACTCCTCTACCTTTGTTCCTAGTGATGCTCTAAGGCCCACTTGACTTCACATTCCAGAATGTCTGGCTCTAGGTGACTGATCACACCATCGTGATTATCTTATCTTCTGCTTCTGTTAGGTCCAGACCATTTCTGTCCTTTATTGAACTCATCTTTGCATGAAATGTTCCCTTGGTATCTCTAATTTTCTTGAAGAGATCTCTAGTCTTTCCCATTTTGTTGTTTCCCTCTATTTCTTTGCATTGATCACTGAGGAAGGCTTTCTTATCTCTTCTTGCTATTCTTTGGAACACTGCATTCACATGCTTGTATATTTCCTTTTCTCCTTTGCTTTTCACTTCTCTTCTTTTCACAGCTATTTGTAAGGCCTCCCCAGACAGCCATTTTGCTTTTTTGCATTTCTTTTCCATAGGGATGGTCTTGATCCCTGTCTCCTGTACAATGTCTCGAACCTCCATCTATAGTTCATCAGGCACTCTGTCAGATCTAGTCCCTTAAATCTATTTCTCACTTACATTGTATAATCATAAGGGATTTGATTTAGGTCCTACCTGAATGGTCTAGTGGTTTTCCATACTTTCTTCAATTTGAGTCTGAACTTGGTAATAAGGAGTTCATGATCTGAGCCACAGTCAGCTCCTGGTCTTGTGTTTGTTGACTGTATAGAGCTTCTCCATCTTTGGCTGCAAAGAATATAACCAATCTGATTTCGGTGTTGACCATCTGGTGATGTCCATGTATAGCGTCTTCTCTGATCAAGCACAAAAAATACATTTGTTTAAAATGACTGTGACTAGAAGACTCTTGAGAGTCCCTTGGACTGCAAGGGGATCCAACCAGTCCATTTTGAAGGAGATCAACCCTGGGATTTCTTTGGATGGAATGATGCTGAGGCTGAAACTCCAGTACTTTGGCCACCTCATGTGAAGAGTTGACTCATTGGAAAAGACTCTGATGATGGGAGGGGTTGGGGGCAGGAGGAGAAGGGGGTGACCCAGGATGAGATGGCTGGATGGCATCACGGACTCGATGGACGTGAGTCTGGGTGAACTATGGGAGATGGTGATGGACAGGGAGGCCTGGCGTGCTGCGGTTTATGGGGTCGCAAAGAGTCAGACACGGCTGAGTGACTGAACTGAACTGAAATGAATGTTCCAATAAACTTTATTTATATATAAAAAAAGTGAGCTCAGTTTAGCCTAGGAACTATAATGTTCTGGCCTGCCTGCTATTCTAGATATGCACTTATCCAAATTCAAAAAGAAAAAAATACATCATTTAAAATTGTAAAATATCCCCTAACTGTAAGTTTTGTAGCCATGCGTTCCAGGAAATAAACTCACTCAGAAGGACAATGCAGATAGTGGAGTGTAATTCATTACACCAGTGGGCCCAAGGCAGAGTCTCCTCTTAGCCGAGGACCCCGACCAGCATTTGTGAAAATCTTTTATACCCCATGTGTACGTGTCTGAACCCACCCCTCCAAATTCCTTGAGACTTACATAAACCAAGGAAAATACAATCCCAATAACCTCACGTGATTCACGTGCTATGTGCTCATGTGCTCAGTCAAACAATTAGCCAATAATCAATAAACCCGAGGTTACACTGTGATTGATATGGAAAAATTTACGGCCTGTGTGGAGGAAGGGGTGATTAGTGTATGTTTTCTCTTGGGCGATAAGTAACCTAGATATGATCTTCAAGGTTCCCTTGTCTGGAGGGGGTCTTATCCTTCTGTTGTTGTTTTCATAGGCACTAAACACGGAGTTCAGAGTCCATTGGAAAGGAGTCCAGGCCCTATGAATTCCTTCTTCATACGTAATGAATTGATTGATTGGTTTGTAAATATTCACAGAAATGTGAATTGGACAATACAGAGATACAAGGAAATGAATACTTGACACTACTGGAAAATTATGTTTCAGAATACATAGATATAGTGTATTCATGCTGTTTGAGAAACTGCTCGTGGCAAGTTAAGCACATTTGTATTATCTCTTACCTAACTATTCCTGCTGATCAAATCCTCCTTGAACACTGGCGTGGTGTCTGTTTCTAACTTTTGACAGAGCTACAAATCACAGACTTTTGTGTCACTAAAGAACAGTTTCCTTAAGTCTTAAGGACATAGGGTAAGAGACATGGAGATGCATTTTTCTGAGGTCTAACTTCCATTTGTCTCAAGAGTAGGTATTCGTGGTACGAGGCGTCCTGTACCAGAGCTGCTTGTCCTGTCCTGAGTGACAAAGGTGGGTACATCTTCTTTAATAAAGGTATTGTTGTGTTTGTGAAATATGGAGTTTTCCAAAGCACAAGGTTCAGGGCAGTGGATTCCTGTTGCTTGAGTCTAAGGGGAGTAAAAGTAGAACTAGAATAATTGTATAAAAATGTAAATCAGGCCATTATTCTCTGCTGCTTGATACCTTCCAGTAGATTTCCATTGTATTTACAATGAATGCCATATTCTTAATCATGGCATCCAGGCTCTCCATGTGGCAGAATATACTTACCACTGCAAGTTCTTATGGTTTTACACTTTCCTAATTCACCACATTTCGGTCTGCTGGCTTCCTCATGCTCCCATTTTTTTTTTTTCCCTTGAAGACATAGTGGGGTGGAACCTTTAATCTTTTCAAAGGTAAATATTTCTCTCCCTTCTGTTTCTATATTTTAGGACACAGAACAGTGTCTGGTAGATAATAGGTAATAAATAAGTGTTTTTAAATAAGTGAGTGAGAAGATGAATAAGCAGGGGAAGGAGAGAAGTTCTGCATGTTGAATGAATGATCTGAGCCCATTCTGGGTGGTGTGAAAATTATTCTTTGTCTTACAGAATGACTAGCAAGAATCCAGTAACATGACTTAAAAGAAGGAGGTGATGTTACATATTAAGGTAGTTAGTGGTGATTTCATGGAAAAGATAGAAGAGCCTACGATATTTACATTAGTGTTTATGCCTTAGAACTGTACAGTGCTTTGCATTTCTCAAGTACTCTCCCATATGTAATCTCATTTATACAGTCTCTGTTTTTCTAGCTTAATGGAAGCCAGGGATGCATGAAAGCTTAATTAGAGACAGAAGGAAAACATTTTCTTCTTCCAATGATCCATATGTGTCTGGTGGAAGAACAAAAAGTTTTATTTTGTGTGCTTTTTTTTTTTAAAGAATCATCCTAGGACTTACAATTTTATTCATTTCTGATGATGGAAAATGGCTATAGCTGCCAAATCAACAGTCTTCCCAAGTAAGCAGTTGAGAAAGAAGCCAAATGTCTTGTGTGTGAAAAAAAAAAATTATGTATCTGCAATTGGGCATCTGAATGCCACCTCCGGATAAGACGGAAATGAACATGTGTTCATTTGATCTAACACTTTTAAAATGTAATCTCTCGCATTGCTCTCCCAAGACTCATTAGCTTGTGCTTCCAGAGCACCTCTGAGCACCAGAGATTATGCCCATTTCACAATTAAATATATACAAGCATCTTAAACATGAGTTAAAAACAATTACTCAGTTCTTATTGATAACTAGGGTTTTCTTTTATCTTAGTACTATGTGGTCAATTTTTTTTGAACTGGGCAGGAGATTTCTTAAAAAAAAAAAAAAGGCACTATTTGCAAAATGACTTTACTACTCAGGACAAACTATTAGACTGGTGAAAAAGTAATTGTGGTTTCAGACCATGAATTTTAAATCATTATAACTAGGCTTAAACACATCTTTGTTAATCAAATTAGGAATCCCTACAATCAACACATTTTTGCCAGTGAAAACTAAGTTTGTTTACTCTTGCAGCATAAAAACACATGCTTTAAGATTTGAAGAACTCTTGGAAAACATTTTCTGCCTCCTGCTGGTTGTGGAAGCATTTTCTCTGCAAAAAGTTGCTGAGATGCTTGAAGAAGTGGTAGTTGGTTGGCAGGAAAGTGAAAGTGAAGTTGCTCAGTCGTATCTGACTCTTTGTGACCCCGTGGACTGCAGCCCACCAGGCTCCTCTGTCCATGGGATTCTCCAGGCAAGAACATTGGAGTGGGTTGCAGGAGGTCAGGTGAGTATGGCGGATGAGGTAAAACTTCGTACCCCAATTCGTTCAACTTCTGAAGTGCTGGTTGTATGGTGCGCGGTGGGGGGTTGTTGTGGAGAAGCCCTGAGCCCATTCTGTGACTGATGCTGGCTGCAGGCGTTGCGGCTCTCAGTGCCTCTCATCAATCTCCTGAGCATACTTCTCAGATGCAATGGTTTTTCTGGGATTGAGAAAGCTGTAGTGGGTGGACAGGCAGCCGGCCACCAAACAGTGACCATGCCCTTTTCTGGGAGCAAGTCTGGCTTTAGGAGGTGCTTTGGAGCTTCTTCTTCGTTCAGTCACTGAGCTGGTCGTCGGGTTGTCATATAAAACCCACTTTTCGTCTTACCACCACCCAGTGGAGAAATGGTTCATTGTTGTGTAGAATGAGAAAAAAAGACACTTCAAGATGATGCTTTTTTTTGGATCTGTGGTTAGCTCCTGAGGTACCCACTTATCCAGCTTTTTCACCTTTCCAATTTGCTTCCAGTGCCAAATGACCATACCATGACTGACCTTGAGCTCTTCAACAACCTCTCATGCAGTGGTAAGAGGATCAGCTCTGATGATCTCCTCAATTGGTCACTGTCAAGTTCTGACGGCCAGCCACTGCCCCTCGTCTTCAAGGCTCCTGTCTCCTTTGCAAGAATACTTGAACCACCATTGCACCGTATGTTTGTTCGTAGTTCCTGGGCTAAATGGATCATTGATGTTGTGAGTTGTCTCCACTGCTTTATGACCCATTTTGAACACAAATAAAAAAAAAATAGCTCAAATTTGCCTTTTGTCTAACATCATTTCCCTAGTCTAAAAAGAATATAAAATAAACAGTAAGCTATTTAATTAGCAAAAAAGCATAAAGGGAGAAAGGAACATTAAAATGATCTATCACTTAACCATTTTATTTAAGAATGCATTTCAATATCAAGCAGCAAAGTTCAAAAATGCAAAATCACAATTACTTTTCCACCAACCTAAATAATGAGCAAAGAAAATTATAATTTCTTTAGTTATGTGGGAAACCATCCCATACTATGTCAGGAAATATACTTACATAGCACATACAGAGAATATTAACTTAATGTGCCCATTTTATTTAACAAAATATTTACCTAAGTCAACCTCACTAATTCCTCCCTTTCATTCCCTTAGATTAGATTTCCTCTAATTTTCATGGAGAAAAAATGAACTCGTTAAATACATAATCATTTTGTTGCTATGATAATGTGTAAGCCTAGTTAGTTCTAGCTCTGGATAGTTTGTATCTAAATAATATTTATTATTAAATAAACAACTAAAATAATGTTTCTACCATTGGCATTAATATTTAATTCTAAGATCTGAGAAGCAAGAGGGTACATTAGTTTTAATATTGTGGTTTTCCCATGCTTAACACAGTGATCGACATATATAAAGCTATTAATTAACAATCTTGAAAATGTATTTTGTTCTGAGCACTAATCCAAATATTTTTGACTCTATTAATGCCTTCAATTTTTAGAAAATCTTTTTGAGGTGGTTATTGCTATCTTATTGATAAGAAAAGAAACTGAAGGAAAGATAAAGGAAGTAATTTGTTCAAGATTTAGTAGCTAATAAGTGGGAGCTTTAGGAAAAATAATGTCTCATCCATAAATATTTTAATGGACAAAGCAGACTATGAAAATTACATAGAGCTGAATATAGGGAATTTTGAAATAAAATATAGATTTATAAACACTGCATATGTGTATATATAATATAAAATAAATCTTCTTTCTCTTATAAGAATAAGATTATCACAGAGAGACAGTTGGTATTAACTTGTGACCCATGATCATAACTTTTGCTTTGTAAACTTTTCCTGGAGAGAGAAGGTGGCTAAATGCCACATCTAAAAATTCTAGTGCCCTAACATTGTGAAGGCTTGGCAAACCTGCTTTTTCTTGACTCTTAGGCATGCCAAGTTCTAGTTCAGTTTTAAGATTCCCTTCCAAGATACAGAGAGAACAAAAGGGAGGAATTATCAATGTGTGCTGGAGCTGTAAATAGGATATAGAAGATCTTGTTTCTGCAGAGTGAAATTAAACACGGACTCCTTCCCAACACAGAGGCTAGTAACCATGCTTTTCTTTGGAGAACTCTTGGCACCCTCACGTCTGTTTTGGAATTAGAGGTATTAAACAACCAGAGTTGAATGAAATTGAGCATCTTGCCGAATGTTATTATCTCTTTAGGTTAAGTCCGTGTGATTTTAATTTCCTGCTTAGATGCTGCAGAAAGAATAAATGCCATAATAATCTTTACTTAAATGGTTTTAAGTGTATGGCTTAGGCCAAACACTATAAAAATATCACCTGGAGCTACTACTGTATTCATAGGCGACTGGGTTAGATCTTGGTGGAGACGATTGGAAGTGCTCGCTGTAAGAAGTTGGGGAGGAGGTGGAGAGTTCTGTTCTTTGTTTCCTTTTGCTCCCAGCCCACTTCAAGCATTAGCAGTCCCTCTTCTAATCAGCATGAAAGAGTTCACAACTAGTACTCTTAACAGAAAAATCAGCAGCCTTCAAAACAAGCATGAGCTCCCGGAATACTTCTCACTGCTTCTTACCTTCTGCTGCCGGGGGAGAATTAGCTCCACTCAGAGCTTCTTTCTTGCAGGAGCAGATGGTGCCGATCGCCCCATTCACAATGGTTGGGTATCGTTTCAAATCACAACCACACTCCTTTCTGCTATACAATTTTTAACTGTGCCTTCCCTGTTACATTACAAGCATGACCCTGAACTGTAGATCTTATCCAATTCTGCTTGCAGAAGCTTACAGAGTTCTAGGTATGAAATCCCGTGCCTTGTGGAAAATAGACTTAATCAGAGAATGGTGACATTTTTGTCCAGTAATTTTCAAAGGCTCAGCTTTTCCATATAAATGGTCCCCCCCCCCCGCCAATTGAACTTTATTCATTAAATATAATTTCAAATCAACTCTCATCTTAAATAAAATCTTTCTAAAGTGCTACAATGTTTCTGGAATTCTTTAATGAAATAGAAAAATATGCTTTGGGATTGTGGTTTAAATCATGAACAGATTTTGTTTTTCTAGTTCGATAATGATGCTCTTAGGGGCTATATAGATCCACACACTGTTTTTTGTTTTTGTTTTTTTTTGACAATTCCTCATGTCTCTAGTTTGGCATACCTGTTAAGTTGTTTAATTATCTGTTTTTGCAGTTTATTGAGGAATAATTAACATACAACAGACTGCACAATTTAAACAGAATAAAGTACTGAATCAGTATATACTTGAAAAGTCATCAGCACAGTCTCAAAAATGACATATCCATCACCCTGAGAAGTTTTCCCTATGCCCTTCTTACAGGTTCTCCCCAAGATAGGTCCCATCTGCAAGTAACCAGTGATCAGTGTTTTGCCACTATAGATGAGCTTGCTTTACTTTATGAAACTATATAAATGGAGCCATGCAGTATAAGCACATATGTTTTACTTTGAGTCTTTTCAACCAGGTTACTTATTTCAAGATGTATCCATGTTGCAGTGAGTATTCTTTTAATTGAATTGCTAACCTGTATTCCATTGTATGGCTGTATCATAGTTTACTTATCCCTTCACCAGACAATAGATATCTGGGGTATTTCCAACTAAGACGTACAGCACATCAAGCTGCTATGATCATATGTGTATATATTTGTGTGAATATATGCTTTCATTTCTCCTTAGTTGATAAACAGAAGTGGATGGTGGCCATGCATATAATATTTTAAGAATCAACGAAGAAGTCTTTCAAAGTGATTGTGTCATTTTACACTCCCAAAAGAAGTGTATAAGTGTTTCATTTCTTCCACATCTTTGCCAAAACATGGTATGCTCATTCTTTTACTTTTTCACCATGTTAATAAGTGTGAAATTGTATCTCATTGTGGGTTTACTCTCATCTACCTGAAGGTGAGCCGGCTCACAGCCGCCTGTGCTTAGTGCACTCATCTCACGTGCTAGTAAAGTAATGCTCAAAATTCTCCAAGCCAGACTTCAGCAATATGTGAACCGTGAACTCCCTGATGTTCAAGCTGGTTTTAGAAAAGGCAGAGGAACCTGAGATCAAATTGCCAACGTCTGCTGGATCATGGAAAAAGCAAGAGAGCTCCAGAAAAACATCTACTTCTGCTTGATTGACTATGCCAAAGCCTTTGACTGTGTGGATCACAAGAAACTATGGGAAATTCTTCAAGAGATGGGAATACCAGAGCACCTGACCTGCCTCTTGAGAAACCTATATGCAGGTCAGGAAGCAACAGTTAGAACTAGACATGGAACAACAGACTGGTTCCAAATAGGAAAAGGAGTACATCAAGGCTGTATATTGTCACCCTGCTTATTTAACTTCTATGCAGAGTACATCATGAGAAACGCTGGGCTGGAAGAAACACAAGCTGGATCAAGATTGCTGGGAGAAATCTCAATAACCTCAGATATGCAGATGACACCACCCTTATGGCAGAAATTTAAGAGGAACTAAAAAGCCTCTTGATGAAAGTGAAAGAGGAGAGTGAAAAAGCTGGCTTAAAGCTCAACATTCAGAAAACGAAGATCATGGCATCCAGACCCATCACTTCATGGGAAATAGATGGGGAAACAGTAGAGACAGTGTCAGACTTTATTATTCTAGGCTCCCAAATCACTGCAGATGGTGACTGCAGCCATGAAATTAAAAGACGCTTAGTCCATGGAAGAAAAATTATGACCAACCTAGATAGTGTATTCAAAAGCAGAGACATTACTTTGCCAACAAAGGTCCATCTAGTCAAGGCTATGGTTTTTCCTGTGGTCCTGTATGGATGTGAGAGTTGGACTGTGAAGAAGGCTGAGAGCCGAAGAATTGATGCTTTTGAACTGTGGTGTTGGAGAAGACTCCTGAGGGGTCCCTTGGACTGCAAGGAGATCCAACCAGTCCATTCTGAAGGAGATCAACCCTGGGATTTCTTTGGAAGGAATAATGCTGAGGCTGAAACTCCAGTACTTTGGCCACCTCATGCGAAGAGTTGACTCATTGGAAAAGACTCTGATGCTGGGAGGGGTTGGGGGCAGGAGGAGAAGGAGACGACCCAGGATGAGATGGCTGGATGGCATCACTGACTCAATGGACATGAGTCTGAGTGAACTCCGGGAGATGGTGACGGACAGGGAGGCCTGGCGTGCTGCAATTCATGGGGTCACAAAGAGTCGGACACGACTGAGCGACTGAACTGAACTGAACTGAACCTGAAGGTGAATGAAGTTGAACACTTTTTAAGTGCTTAATGTTGTATCTATATTTTCTTTCATGGAATGCCTGTTCATATCTTTATTTGTATTGGGTTGCTTGTTTATTCATTATTCTTTGGACACTTATTTATAGATTCAGGACACAAATCTTGTATCAGATATGCTTTGGAAAGAGTTTAACCAGTTGTGGTCAATATTTCCATTCTCTTGACAGCATCTTTGAAGAGGAGTACTTCATTTTGATGAAGTTCAATTTTTTCAGGTTTTTTTTTTTCTCCTGTTATAGATTAGTGCTTTTGGTGTATACTGAAGAAAACTTGACCAATCCACGGTCTCCAGAGAACCATTAACTTTTTACCCAGATAATTATTTGTTGTCAGTGGTTGTTTTGTGCAGTGTAGGATGTTTATCAGGATTTGGAGCTTTTACTCACTTAATGCCATTAACACCTCCTCCTCAGTGTGGCAAACAAAAATGTTTCCAAATATTTCCAAAGGTCCCCCAAGGTTCAACATTGGCCCTAGACAATCACTGGCCTAAACCAAGATAGCAAACATTTCTTTTATGTTTTTTCTCAATAAGTCTTACAGTTTTAAATTTTAAATTTACATCTATGATCCATCTTGTGAACTTTTTGCATATGGTATGAAGAATGAATTCAAGTTCATTTTTTTTGAACATTCAAGTGTTCCAGAACCATTTGCTGAAAAAAAATAATTTTTCCTCACTGAATTGTCTTTTCACCTTTATAAGGAAGAGCTGTTCTTATATGCAAGGTTATATCTGTAACCTGTACTAGTCCACAGACACATTTGTCTATTTTGATATTAATACCAAATTATCTTTCTAGTTATAGCTCTACAATAACCTGAAATCAGATTGTTAATTCTCCAGCCATGTTTTCCTTTTCCAAACTGCTTCTGGCCACTGCAGTTCTGTTGAGCCATCAGGTGTTGAGATGGTCAATTAAAACAATAAGTCACAAACCTTTACTCACTTACAGTGATAATGCAATCAAGAAACAAAAGAAAAAAACAGAAGAGATGCTGGCTCACCACCCTTTCATCTTCCCCCAGAGAACAGCATGGAATGAGGGTCAAGCAGAGGCTTGTAGATGAGAGAAGGACCTCACTGCCGAGGAGGCCCATAAAAAGGAAGAATCACTATCATGCCTGCTGCTGCTGCTGCTGCTAAGTCGCTTCAGTCATGTCTGACTCTGTGCGACCTCATAGACGGCAACCCACCAGGCTCCCCCGTCCCTGGGATTCTCTGGGCAAGAACACTGGAGTGGGTTGCCACTTCCTTCTCCAGTGCATGAAAGTGAAAAGTGAAAGAGAAGCCGTTCAATCATGTCTGACTCTTCGAGACCCCATGGACTGCAGCCTACCAGGCTCTTGCATCCATGGGATTTTCCAGGCAAGAGTACTGGAGTGGGGTGCCATTGCCTTTTCCAACTATCATGCCTAAGAATACTTTATAAAGCAACTGATCCATAAACTTGAAACATTTATGTACTAATTTTTTTTGTACTAAAGGGGTAATTTTAGAAACTTAACACTGTTGCAGGTTAGTGGAGGTGATACAGAGGTAATATTTAAAGCTTGGCCTCTGTCAGCATTCCTCAAATATCTCTGCAGTTAACTGTTGAAGCCACAGCTATTCATGAGAAGATGGTCACCCAAAACACCTCTATATGGAAGAGGGAAGTTTCACTGATGCCCTTAAGGGAATGCTGCTATGATTATTGCATTTCTGAATTCTTAAGCACCTTGGAATATGTTACAAGTATAAGGGGTAAGGCTTCCCAGGTGAGGCCAGAGGTAAAGAACCCGCCCACCAAGGCAGGACATAAGAGATGAGGGTTTGATCCCTGGGTCGGAAGATCCCTTGGAGAAGGGAAAGGCTACCTACTCCAGTACTCTTGCTTGGAGAATTCCATGGACAGAGGAACCTGGTGGGCTACAGTTCATGGGGTTGCAACGAGTCAGACATGACTGAAGTGACTTAGTATAGCACAGCACATAGGGATAATAAAACTAAAGCAACTATTTGTTTTCATGTACTTCCAAGAGATACAAATCCCTCTGATATTCTCTAGAGAGTTTTCTGTACTCTAGAGAGTAACTCTAGAGAGTTTCTGTACAGACTCTAACCTAGAGTCTGGGTACCAAATTTATTTTAATTTCACCTTTACTATGCTTTGGCTTTACTGTTTAAAATTATTTAGAATTTAAGTTGAACTGAAGCTATTTAAGGTATTTTTAAGTATCTACTGATATTTTCAAGACAGGTATGTGCAAAACTTTGCATTTGTCAAAATTTCTACTCTCTTTTAATTCAATTTAGAATCTACAAAATCCCCAATGAACATGTGATTATATTTTTAAATTGAAGTCACTTATTTTAGAATTGTAGACTCTCAGCCAACTTAGCTGAATTTTATAAGCACTCACATTTAATTTGAGAAGCATAACTCAATACTGGGTGCTGAAATGATGGAAGTTTAGATTTCATTTCCATATTAGTGCTATAATTTTTTTTTGCTTTGATAAACATAATTTTAAATAAATCTGACTCTAAGGGAAATGAAAGAATTACTATTGAACTTTGCCTTAGCAGGCCACAGACTTCTGGAGGTATTGTTCTTAAAATATTAAGAAGGATTATTAGCTTGTTAAAGAAAAAAAAGTTCATGGTGAATCCACTGGAGACTGATTAATGTTCTTTCCTTTTACATAAAGCATTTGGCAAAATTTATTAAGATTCTTATCAAGATTTAGAGTCAAAAGTTTTAAGCTGAAAGAGACCTTAGAGTTATCTTGTCCAATCTCTTCACTTTACAAATGATTAAGGAAAAGGAGTTTTAAAAATGAATGACTAATTGGTACCAGTTTGCTGTAATGCTTGGAGCATTGTGTTTGGTAGTAAAGCTGACTTCTAGTCATATAATCTCTGAAATTTTTTTTTCCCTCATATAAAATAAGGGGGTGGGAGCTTTCTATATTCATATCTCTTTTGGCTATGAAACCTGTCAGACTCTAAAGAACCTTATTATATCTTGTGGTCTTCAGCGAATTTCCATATATTGGAGTTATAAACCCTCTGTATAATTGTGAGCTAACTTGCTCATTATTTCATAACTTCAACAGACATTTAATAGGTAGTTAAAATACAAGTGACTTCCCTGGTGGCTCAGACGGTAAAACATCTTGCTTACAATGCGGGAGACCTGGGTTTGATCCCTGGGTTGGGAAGATACTCTGGAGAAGGAAATGGCAACCCACTCCAATACTCTTGCCTGGAAAATCCCATGGACAGAGGAGCCTGGTAGGCTACAGTCCATGGGGTCCCAAAGAGTCGGACATGACTGAGCGACTTCACTTTTAAAATATAAAAGGCATTATGTTAGCTACTAACAACTATTTCATTATACATTTAAATCATATCAAATCAAGTTATGTTTATCATATCGTTAATATTCTTATTTGATTTAGCTTAGCACCCAGATCTCCTTTATCTTAATGAGGGTTTAGTAAAGATTATGATATATCATCTTGAAAACATAGAGCAGTTTTCTGAACCAACCACAGGATTCTCACCCATTCAGCTTCTCTATTGGTACTATGACTGACCTTGAATCATTTCTGAGGATCTTAAAGATTCTTGGAATATTGTTTGAAAACCATAGTTGGAGATGTATTCATTGGTTTTATGAATAAGGGATCTGTGACCTAAAATGGATTAGTAATTTCACCATAGAAAAGAAGCCAGGAAAACATCTGTGCTCTCTCCATTGATTTCTAATCCTACACACAGTCTACTGAATTACATTATCCTCTGGATTATCTCATGTCTCAAGAGTTCCCGACACACGATGGATTTTAAACATGCATGTTCTTTAAATAGTTTAATATATTTTGTGGGTTGTATCCATTTTTCAAAATCATGAAAGACTCCAGGTGAGTTAAAATCTATTTATAAAGTAGATTTGCATACTTGATTCTGGGCAGGATCCTTCTTTTGGTGTTAAACCTAAAAGATAAATAATACCTTTGAAAACAGTCACATCAGCCCATTGCAGATAACTTTGCCTATAGAGTTGAAAAGGTAATACACGCAGGAAATTTAATACAAATAATTTTCAACTGACTCAGCTTTCATCGGCAGTATTCTTGGGACTTACTCAGAACTGAAAAAATTCAATTCTCTTGTTGCAACAGGAGCCTTGCCACGTGGCTTCTACCCATTCTTCCTATTAGTTACACATTAGTTACACACACTCAAATGATATTCTAGTGGCCCACATACAATATATAGAAGAGATACACTACAACAGCTATTGAGAGATGTTTGTTTAAATTTATACCTAACATTTTAAATTTGAGAGTAACCAAGCAATTGAAATTTTCACCAGGCTCATGTGGAACTGAGAGAGCTAAAAAAATAGCTGAGAAAATATATGCAACAGTCTCCAACAAGCATCTAACTCCCTCTCTGAGACAATGCAAAATGACTCAGGAAAGAAGTTTTTTGTTAAGAAAGGAGAGGAAAAATGCTGCAACCCTTAAATGCCTTTTCCCCTGCTTTAAAAACAAAGCCAAAACAAAGAAGTAAAACCATCCATTTAAAAAATATAGACAATGACACACATACAGAAAGTGGAACAGAACATAAAGATGCAGGTAAAGAATTATCACAAAGTAAACATTCACGGAACCATCAGCATAAAGAGCTAGAAGTTTGCCAGCACCTTGAAAAGCTTTGCTGTTATCTCCTTTCCATCTGCATGTCCTCCTGTGAATAAAAGAAACCGCTCACATTTTTGTGAAATTTATCCTAGTTATGTCACTGTTTTCCACCTCCACCTCAAATCTTTAGTTTTACTATATAAACACGTATCTCTTCACACAACAGGTTACTGTGAGTAATTGTATATATACTGTGCGTAATTGTTTCCGTGATCCACCAGGGAAACCTACATATATATATATGTATGTAATATATACATATTTAAAAGGTGGATCCCTGGTGGATAAAACAGTAAAGAATCTGTCTATATATATTGTTTTATATATATAACCTTTTATATATAAAAGCCCTTGACTATGTGGCTCACAATAAACTGGAAAATTCTGAAAGAGATGGGAATACCAGACCACCTGACCCGCCTTTTGAGAAACCTATATACAGGTCAGGAAGCAACAGTTAAAAGTGGACATGGAACAACAGACTGGTTCCAAATAGGAAAAGGAGTACGTCAAGGCTGTATATTGTCACCATGCTTATTTAACTTATATGCAGAGTACATCATGAGAAATGCTAGACTGGAAGAAGCACAAGCTGGAATCATGATTTCTGGGAAAAATATCAATAACTTCAGATATGCAGATGACATCACCCTTATGGCAGAAAGTGAAGAGGAACTAAAAAGCCTCTTGATGAAAGTGAAAGAGGAGAGTGAAAAAGTTGGCTTAAAGCTCAACATTCAGAAAATGAAGATCATGACATTTGGTCCCATCACTTCACGGGAAATAGATGGGGAAACAGTGGAAACAGTATCAGACTTTATTTTGGGGGGGCTCCAAAATCACTGCAGATGGTGATTGTAGCTATGAAATTAAAAGACGCTTACTCCATGGAAGGAAAGTTAGGACCAACCTAGCTAGTATATTAAAAAACAGAGATATTACTTTGCTAACAAAGGTCCGTCTAGTCAAGGCTATGGTTTTTCCAGTGGTCATGTATGGATGTGAGAGTTGGCCTGTGAAGAAAGCTGAGCACCAAAGAATTGGTGCTTTTGAACTGTGGTGCTGGAGAAGACTCTTGTGAGTCCCTTGGACTGCAAGGAGATCCAACCAGTCCTTCTAAAGGAGATCAGTCCTGGGTGTTCATTGGAAGGACTGATGCTGAGGCTGACACTCCAATACTTTGGCCACCTCATTCGAAGAGTTGACTCATTGGAAAAGACTCTGATGCTGGGAGGGATTGAGGGCAGGAGAAGAAGGGGACGATAGAGGATGGGATGGCTGGATGGCATCACCGACTTGATGGACATGAGTTTGAGTAAACTCGGGGAGTTGTTGATGGACAGGGAGTCCTGGCGTGCTGCAATTCATGGGGTCGCAAAGAGTCGGACACGATTGAGTGACTGAACTGAACATACATATTTATGTTAATATTTTTAAAGTGCTTTTATTTCAGAGCAAATTTAGATTCATAGCAAAATTGAGCAAAAAGCAGAGTTTGTATACATATATACATGTTGTTGTAGTTGTTCAGTCTCTCAGTCATGTCCTACTCTTTGGGACTCCATGGACTGCAGCAGGCTAAGCTTCCCTGTTCATCACCATCTCCCTGAGCTTGCTCAAACTCATGTCCATCAAGTCGATGAGGACATCCAACAATCCTATATTCTGCCCCTCCCACCCCCCACTCCTGCACTTAATCTTTCCCAACATCAGGATACTGGTTGGATCTTCTTGCAGTCCAAGGGACTTTTAAGAGTCTTCTCCAACACCACAGTTCAAAAGCATCAATTCTGTGGCACTCAGCCTTATTGATACAGCTCTCACATCTGTACATGACTACTGGGAAAGCCACAGGTTTACTAGATGAACCTTTGTTGGCAAAGTGATGTCTTCACCTTTTAATACATTGTCTAGGTTTGTTATAGCTTTTCTTTCATGGAGCAAACGTCTTTTAATTTCATGGCTGCAATCACCATGTGCAGTGATTTTGGAGCCCAAGAAAATAAAGTCTGTCCACTGTTTCCACTGTTTCCCCATTTATTTGCCATGAAGTGATGGGACCAAATGTCATGATCTTAGGTTTTTGAATGTTGAGTTTTAAGCTAGCTTTTTCACTCTCGTCTTTTACCTTCATCAAGAGGCTCTTTAGTTCCTCTTGGCTGTCTGCCATAAGGGTGGTGTCATCTGCATATCTGAAGTTATTGATATTTCTCCCGGCAATCTTGATTCCAGCTTGTGCTTCATCTAATCCAGTATTTCTGATGATGTACTTTGCATATAAGTTAAATAAGCAGGGTGACAATATGCAGCCTTGATATACTCCTTTCCCAAGTTGGAACCAGTCCACTGTTTCATGTCCAGTTCTAATTGTTGCTTCTTGACCTGCATAGAGGTTTTCCAGGAGCAGATAAGGTAGTCTGGTATTCCCATCTCTTCAAGAATTTTCCACAGTTTGTTGTTCCACAGTCAAAGGCTTTGGAGTAGTCAAGAAAGAAAAAGTAGATGTTTATCTGAAACTCTCTTGTTTTTTTGATGATCCAACGGATGTTGGCAATTTGATCTCTGGTTCCTCTGCCTTTTATAATTCCCCCATGTACATCCGGAGGTTCTCACTTCATGTACTGTTGAAGACTAGCTTGAAGGATTTTGAGCATTACCTTGCTAGAATGTGAAATGCATGCAATTTTTCAGTAGTTTGGACATTCTCTGGCACTGCTCTTGTTTGGGATTGGAATGGAAACTGACCTTCTCCAGTCCTGTGGCCACTGCTGAGTTTTAGGATATTGAGTGCAGCACTTTCACAGAATCATCTTTTAGGATCTGAAATGGCTCAACTGGAATTCCATCACCCCCACTAGCTTTGCTCATAGTGATGCTTCCTAAGACCCATTTGACTTCTCATTCCAAGATGTCTGGTTCTAGGTGGCTGATCACACCATCATGGTTATCTGGGTCATGAAGATCTTTTTGTATAGTTCTTCTGTGTGTTCTTGATACCTGTTCTTAATATCTTCTGCTTCTGTTAGGTCCATCCATTTCAGTCCTTTATTGTTCTCATCTTTGCATGATATGTTCCCTTGGTAGCTCTAATTTTCTTGAAGAGATCTCTAGTCTTATCTATTCTATTATTTTCCTCTATTTCTTTGCATTGATCAGTGAGGAAAGCTTTCTTATCTCTCCTTGCTATTCTTTGGAACTCTGCATTCAGATGGTTATATCTTTTCTCTTTTCCCTTGCCTTTACCTTCACTTCTTTTCTCAGCTATTGTAAAGCCTTCTCAGACACCCATTTTATCTTTTTGCATTTCCTTCTCTTGGGGGGTGGTTTTGATCACCACCTGCTGTACAATGTCATGAACCATCATCCATAGTTCTTCAGGCACTCTATCAGATCTAATCCCTTGCTTCTATCTGTCACTTCCACTGTATAACTGTAAGGGATTTGATTTAGGTCATACCTGAATGACCTAGTGTTTTTCCCTATTTTCTTCATTTTAAGTCTGATTTTGGCAATAAGAAATTCATAATCTGAACCAAAATCAGCTCCTGGTCTTGTTTTTGCTGACCATATAGAGCTTCTCCATCTTCAACTACAAAGAATAAAATCATTATGATTTAAATATTGGCCATCTGGTGATATTTGTGTGTAGAGTCATCTCTTGTGCTGTTGAAAGAGGGTATTTGCTATGACCAGTGCCTTCTTTTGGCAAAACTCTATTAGACTTTGCCCTGCTTCATTTTGTACTCCAAGATCAAACTTGCCAGTTACTCCAGGTATCTATTGACTTCCTGCTTTTCATTCTAGTCCCCTATGATGAAAAGGACATCTTTTGGGGTATTAGTTCTAGAAGGTCCTGTAGGTCTTCATAGAACTATTCAACTTCAGCTTCTTCAGCATTAATGGTTGGGGTATAGAACTGGATTACTGTGAATGGTTTGCCTTGGAAATAAACAGGGCTCATTCTGTGGTTTTGAGATTGCACTCAAGTACTACATTTCAGACTGTTTTGTTGACTATGAGGGCTACTCCATTTCTTCTAAGGGATTCTTGTCCATAGTAGTAGATATAATAGTCCTCTGAATTAAATTCGCCTATTCCAGTCCATTTTAGTTCACCTGTTGCTACAATGTCAATGTTCACTCTTGCCATCTCCTGTTTGACCTCTTCCTATTTACTTTGATTCATGGACCTAACATTCCAGGTTCCTATGCAATATTGTTCTTTATAGCATTGGATTTGACTCTCCACCAGACACATCCACAACTGGGTTTGCTTCTCTTTTGGCTCAGACTCTTTTTCCCTCTGAAGCTATTTCTGTGCTCTTCTTCAGCAGCATATTGGGCACCTACTCAGCTGAGGAATTCATCTTTCAGTGTCATATCTTTTTGTCTTTTCATATTATTCATGGGGTTCTCAAAAAAGAATACTGAAGTGCTTTGCCATTTTCTTCTCCAGTTGACCATGTTTTGTCCGAACTCTCCACCATGACCCATCTGTCTTGCGTGGCCCTACACAGCATGGCTCATAGTCTCATTGAGCTAGACAAGGCTGTGATCATGTGATCAGTTTGGTTAGTTTCCTGTGACTGTGGTTTTCATTCTGTCTGCCCTCTGATGGATGAGGATAAGAGGCTTGTGGAAGCTTCCTGATGGGAGGGACTGGCTGGGGGGAAAACTGGCTCTTGCTCTTCAGAGCAGGGCATGCTCAGTAAATCTTTAACCAATTTTTTGCTTCAAAAAGACTTATGCCAGTATGCCAGCACATATATGTACACACACACACACACACACACACGGAAACTCAGCTTTCTGCTAAAATTTGCTATGAATCTTAAACTGTTACACATACTAAAACTGCTACATATGCATATACATATGCATATATATACACACACATACATATATATACATATGCACATATACATACATATGGATATATATATACACACATACATATATATGTACAACACATATATATACACACACATATACATACATACTTATGGGAACTCTTTCTGGTTTTTGCTATGAATCTTAAACTGCTCTGCAAATAAAAGTCTATTTTAAAACATTAACATAAATATAAAATACCCAGAAAATATTTACAAAATATTAATCATAAAATTCTAAAATTCTAAATAAATAGGAAACTGTTATTTTCATACTTGTTAAGGCTGGCTCATGATTGATAAATGAGGTTCATACTAATATTAACTTATAATTAATTTCATGTCTGTCATATTTAGGTAATTGATATGAACAAAAATTCTAACACTGATACGGACAATGAAATAAAGAAAAAATCACTAAGAAACACTTAAAGAAGATACTATAAGATATACAGACTTTCTAAATATCACATTATATAAAATATTGTGCTTTGGTGCAGGATAAAAAGACAGACAAACAGACAGATTTTTTAAAAAAGCCCAAATCACAAACATATATAAGTGGATCCTTGAATTATCTTTTAAAAAAGCACAAAGGATTCCTGGAGAAAAGATGATTGTTGTAGTAAATGGTATTTCATGGCCATTTAATACAAAACCCTGTAAGAATAAAAGAAATCTCTTCCTTCATACCTTACAGTGATTCAATACCGGATTACTTTTTGGTTAAATTACAAAAGGTAATCATTAAGCTTCCGATCACTTCATGGCAAATAAACGGGGAAACAGTGGAAATGGTGACAGACTTTATTTTAAGGAGCTCCAAAATCACTGCAGATGGTGACTGCAGCCGTGAAATTAAAAGACGCTTACTCCTGGAAGAAAAGCTATGACCAACCTAGACAGCCTATTAAAAAGCAGAGACATTACTTTACCAACAAATGTCAATCTAGTCAAAGCTATGGATTTTCCAGTAGTCATGTATGGATGTGAGAGTTGGACTATAAAGAAAGCTGAGCACTGAAGAATTGATGCTTTTGAACTGTGGTGTTGGAGAAGACTCTTAAGAGTCCCTTGGACTGCAAGGAGATCCAACCAGTCAATCCTACAGGAAATCAGTCCTGAATATTCACTGGAAGAACTGATACTGAAGCTGAAACTCCAGTATTTTGACACATGATGTGAAGAACTGACTCATTGGAACAGACCCTGCTGCTGTGAAAGATTGAAGGCGGGAGGAGTAGGAGACAACAGAGGATTAGATGGTTAGATGGCATCACCGACATGATGGACATGAGTCTGAGTAGGCTCTGGGATTTGCTGATGGACAAGGAGGCCTGGCCTGCTGTAGTCCTTGGGGGTCACAGAGAGTCAGACAAGACTGAGTGACTGAACTGAACTGACACTGTTCATTTAGTTTATATATAGTTAAAAATATTTTATTAAGTTAATGTTCATCTTGTTAAACTAAACTCCTTAACGTCAGGCTTAATTTTGCTTATCATTGTCTAAAATTGATGTTATGCATAGCCATTCCTAACTTACATTTTGCTTTTAGTTTTGCTTTTCCAAGTTGTTAAAAGCATAATCTTTGTGAAATAACAACTATTTTATTAACAGTAACTAATGTTGATTGAGCAATTATTCTTTGTGAGATAACCTATTATGTGTATATCTCATATAAAACTCATTGAATACTTATATCAGTTTAGTCTTTAAAGACTTGTATTAGTTTCTGAAGACTCAATTTTCAAATGAAAAGCACTATGTAGAATAAAATAATATTGGTGTTGACACTGTTGTTTACATTCCCTATTTAATTTTGATTTGAAATTGCAGAATACTCTATATGTTTCTTAGATACAGGCAACTTGTACTTGTGGAAATATCAGTATCAGGTTTTATACAAATCCCTCAATATTGTGGGTGTCATGTTGGGTAGAGAAATTATCATGTTTTGGAAAAACCAAAGAAATAACTATTCTCATTCATTCTTTGCTTTCTCAAATTTCCACCCCTAAGGCAACGTGCCTGCCTCATTTTCAGCTCAGAGATATTAATAATTCATAGAACTTCCATGTACTCTTAACCAAAGATTGATGATAATATCATCAACAAAATATCCTGACCAGCTGTGGCTAACGTATTCAACACTGCTTCTGTTTTTTCCAGTCAACTACCCAAAGAACTCTAGGAACTTGTCATAATTCCAGCAGTTACCCTTAGGACTCTATACCATTTCTAGGTTAGGATGGCCAATAAGCCAGCATAGAGACCTGGTGACATAATTTGAGTGGAATACCAGCTTTAAATCTGGGTTGATATGTTTTTCTGTTTGAATCAAGTTTCTAATGTTTCACAGATTCCATAGTGTGTTTGACAATTATTCCAAATTTCAAATTATTATGTATGAACTATATAAGTCAGATTTATTATCTGTTTCCTATATTTTTATGAGGCTTGTTAGCAGAACTACATTATATCTGACTGACTCCCTGATGTCAAGAACCCATTCTTGTTAAAATATTTAACATGAAAATGAGCCCACAAATCATTCAAATGGCTTTGCTAAGCAGGAAAAACAGTGAGAGATAAAATACTGCTTAGAACACAATTAAAAAATATGGAAATTTTAAAACAACTACTCAAGCACCATACAAAGAGCTGCTTATGAGGAAAGCAATATTCTCCAGATCCTTATGGTCTCATTTTGAGCTAATTTTTCTGCTTTTCCCCCACAAGTGCTTAGCCAACTGGTTCGTTGCACTGTACACGGCTAGTCTTAGACTACATGATTATTTCTAGGAACAATGTTATATGACTCCTACCTACAGTACCTTAAGTAAAAAAAGATAATAATAAGTAAGATTATGAAGTGAGGTCTCACCATCCACTGGCTTTGATACAAGCCTCAATCTTAACTGTGAAAGAGCATTTCTAGGATGGGAAGGCTTCAAAATATACCTCACCATTTTTATTTGTATTTTCTTATTTTCTGAGACAATGTAATATAGTATATAGGTGTATTATATACACTGTAATTATATAAGGTGGTAATAGTAATAATTACAATAAGAATAAGAAAAATACTGAGACATCTTTTGAGGATGCAAAAAGAATGGGAGATACTATATTCTGAAATACTATAATATTTTTACACTTTTCTGAAAATGTATACATAAAAAAAAGTTCAGTGTCTCCTGTAACTTTTCAATACAAGCACTTTTATATCTTTTCATTTTTATTAGTGTGATTCCTATCAGATATTCTTGGCTAAGGGCTTTCATATATATTTTGCTCATAGTGGCTTTAATGTTAACAAATGGGTAAAACCAAAGAGTAAATATCCATGAATAGATAATCTAGACAAACAGCTATTCCTTTTTTTCATAACAGAAATAGGGACTGTTTGAAGAGAGAACTTTTTATGGTAAATACAATAAAATATCCTGAAAAGAAATAAGGAAAATTAATTTTCTTGGATATTCACATGTTAAATATGCTATTAAAATATTTCTAGCTTAACATTTTCAATGTACAATAGATTCTGAATTATTTCTTTGGGATTACCAAGAACTGCACTTTCAAGGCATCTAACTCTTTATATTTGGTGAAAATAGAGTATGAGTCATATCTCAAATTCTCGAATATAATGTGAGAGTTTTAAAAAAATTGCTTCTGATTAAGAAAGCAAATCTCAGAGAATATACTCACCAACCACTGAGCTACAGAAGTCAGGGGCACATAGAACCTCTTTTGAATTATTCTACATTTAAAAGGAGAAGAAATTGTCTGCAAAATTGTATCCTCATTGACCTAGCTTTACACCAAGCTATCAGTATTTTGAAAGTGAAAATTTTGGCATAAAAAATTATAGCATCATTTATGTTATATATCTTTTACGAGAGAGAATTTTCTAGAGCAGGAATTTTTAAAAGTCATAATGCAGTTACGTTCAAGAACTGAAATGAAACTCATTTGAACCATTGAGGCCAGTGTGTGTGTGCTAAGTTGCTTCAGTCAAGTCCAACTCTTTGCAACCCTATGGACTGTAACCTGCCTGGCTCCTCTGTCCATTGGATTCTCTAGGCAAGGATATTGGAGTGGGTCATCATGCCCTCCTCCAGGGGATCTTCCCGACCCAAGGATTGAACTCTTGGCTCTAGAATTCAGCTCAAATATCACGTGTGAGAAAAGATTTTCAAAATGTCTTCAAATGATGAATAGGAAGCCCCCCTCCCCCGCCACCAACCTTTTTTTTTTTTTTTTTTTTTAAACAGATAGAGTGTGAAGTAAAGCCAAGCTGCACTTTAAAGTAACTTAAAGAGATTCATGGTCAACACATATTTCCCTCTGTAAAATGGTGCATAATAAATGTTTTACTCATATTTAATTTTACCCTAGGCAAAAATCTATTTGCCAAAATGTTTCACATATTATGAAGCATCCTATTATTTGTGATAATGAACAAATTATTTAAAAATGGCAATGGAAAAACCAGAGGCTCAGTATAGCAAATATAATTTTATACTGTAAAATGTCAAAGTGTGTATGTGTGTTTTTCATATGAAAGCCAAGTGATTGAGTCTAGAATATAGATAGATAAAACATTTCCAGATTATTTGGGAAGGAAGATGGATAAGTGCTGAGAGATACAAGGATTGTTGTTGTTTTTTAGTTGCTGTTGTTTCCGACTCTTTGCAACTCCATGGACTATAGCCCACCAGACTCCTCTGTCCATTGGATTTCTCAGGCAAGAATATTGGAGTGGGTTACCATTTCCTTCCTGAAGGGATCTTCCTGACCCTGGGCTCCAACCTACGTTTCCTGCATTGGTAGGCAGATTCTTTACCACTGAGCCACCAGGGAAGCTCAATATAAGGATAAGCTGGCTTTTTAAAATCAATGTCCTGTAAGAGAATATTTAAATCTCCAGCTATACCATTTATTTAGCTATCTCTGCATAAATTTCCCATCTTAGTGAGTCTTATTAACTTATGTTTTGAGAAATAATTATTTTTACAGAGTATGCAAACCTAAGTATTTACATCATTCAGAATTTAATACCCTTTTCACAACATATCTATTTTATAAATATGACAAGTCAGAATAGCATTGGGTACCTCCTTTCCTCTCCGCACTTATGCCTATGCCCTTCCTTCTTTGCAACAGAACTTCTGAAACTGTCTGTTCAGCTGATTCCTATTAACCTAGCATGGTGATCACATTACCCTTGAGTGTGATTGATGTACCATGGAAATATGGCCTTATTAGGCAGCAAGTTTTGGGGGAAAGCATGTGGCTATCTTTGGGGAAGGTATCCTCACCAATAAAGAAAAGAAGAAGGCTCATTTTTTTCTGCTGGATAGTGATATCACTGCATATATCACCTAGAGTTTTGCATCAATCTTTCAAATAGGAGGGGATCCAAAAGACTACTTGAACAACATTGATTATATAAGACTGGAGGAAAAAAAAAAAACATTTTTGGGTTCTTGGTGCTACTGGTGAGTAACTGAATGAACCAATCCTGTAGATACTTTCTTTCTTAGATCTTTTTAAGCACAAAATTAAGTTTTCCGATTGTTTAAGCAATTTAAGTTGTTGAGGAATGTAAGGCTTCTTAAGTGATGGGCAGCAATTTGCGTAACTTAAAAACTGACCACTATCAAAAGTATTACTTCTGATTAGTTTTCTTCTTTGTACATTAGAGATAAATGCTCTCAAGCATATTGCTTACAAGGGTGTGGCTTTTAATTGGTTATGGATGTGAAATTCCAGTTGTCCTTTTTATAAGATTTTTCTGAGTGCACATTGAGACATACATAACACATCCACATAACTAAAATAATCCAGTTTTTCTGAGTCTAGTGTTTCTTAGAAAAAAAAGGTAGATTTAGAATGATGTGTTTCTGTATGTTAAAGAGAGACTCATTATACAACATAGCAGATATTATTGAACCAAGAAGTAATGAAAAATGTCCTTTTTCGTGTAAGATGTCCTGAAAATATAGTACTTTCTAAAAGGCAGCATATGGCATATATTAGTCTTTCATTTCTCAAGTGGTTGTTTAGGTGACATATTCTAAAATGATGATTGTATACATATTACACATTCTGTTTTGTAGAACATGAAGACTCCTAGGAAATGCTAGCTTACCGAGTCTGAGAAATTTAAAAATTGCCCATGTAACTAAAGATGCCCAGATGGAGGAGAAAGTTGCTGTCAAGAGAACAGAATGAAAATATTTTCTGTTATGAAAAGTAGTTAATGGATATGCACTTCTTTTGGGCTTCTTCGGTGGCTCAGATGGTAAAAGAATCCACCTGCAAGGTGGGAGACCTTGGGTTGGGTTGAGGTCGGTCCCTGGGTTGGGGAGATTCCCTGGAGGCAGGCATGGCAACCCACTCCAGTATTCTAGCCTAGAGAATCCCCATGGACAGAGGAGCCTGGCACGGTACACTCCATGGGGTCACAAAGAGTTGGACACGACTGAGTGACTAAGAACAGCACAATCACTTCTTTAACTGTAAATTCCACTCAAGTGATTACTTTATCAACTCTTTTTTTATTGAATTATAACTAACTTACAATATTATATTGATTTCAAGTGTACAACATAATGATATGATATTTTCATACATTACAAAATTATCTCCACCATAAGCCTAGTTGCCGTCTGTCATCATATGGAATTAACTCAGCTTTGCTTTAATATGTTTAGCCAGTTACTTTTCTGGACACTGAATGACCTTAAGGACAATATATTGGTGACAATGAAATGATGGCATATTCCAGACAACTCAATGTATGTTTGTAATCAAAATACTTAATTTAAAATGAAAAAAATAAAGGAAGAAATATAATTATGGGAATTTGAACATCTAATCTATATTTGTAACTTCTTGGCATATTTTTGTAACAGGATAAGTTTGCAGTTTGATAGTTTAATGATTCTTTGTAAAAGAGGAGAAAAAAGGAAAACACATTCAAATAGGCCCATGATTCTAATGGTTTAAGAGAGAGGCAGACAATGTAAAACACTCACGGATCTATTTTTGGCATGGGGATTACCTCTAGGTCTAGTCCCTCTCTCTCTCCTTCTCTTTCTGCATACTTCTTTCTTTCTTGAATCTCATCAAAAGAGGGGGCTCTATTACTTTCTTTTACTTGGAATGACATGTGGAACTTATCTTCTTGTACTTGATAAAAAGTTTTCTGTTCACAGATGTCAATATATATAAAACACACTCATTACAACATTTGGATAAGGCTACACATTTGGGAAGTAGTATGCAGTCCTTTGAATTTAAACTTTTCTTCCATTTAAAAGGCACCTTGCATCTGAATTAAACTACAACTAAAATCCAAAACACACAGACATTCCCAGGCATAAACCCATGTAACTTAGCTAGCATGCTTAAGTCAAATCACTCCTATATAGCATGTAGAATGTAATCAGCCTACTTAGGGTTATTTGACTTGAAAGTTTTATTCCTATGTCAAGCCCAATTGATTCTCTGTCCTAATTTTGTTTAAGGCAGATTGCATAGATTGCAGCTATGTCAATAAAAGCTGATTAAGTTTTTCTTCTTTCAAAATACCTAGACAGGTTTGAACAGAATCTTTAGATAATGTACATCCTAAATAAAGCTTTCACATGAGCTCTGTTGTCTAAAAACAATTTAGAAGTCACTGGTTCTCTCATATGTCTGTTGAGCACCCATAAGGTATGATTTCCAGCTTCATATTCTGGTCTCAGTCTTGGACATGATACTCACACACAAGCAACTGATATAACAAAATATGGACTGTCTGGCATATTGGTTAAAAATAATTTTTTCACAGTGTCAGTTTTGGATTCAGTCAGAGTATAACCTTGGTAAGTTTACTGATTTTTAAAATTTTATTGGATTTAATAAGATTTGATGTGTAAAATGGTTAACACGGTGTCTACAGAGTAGGACTCAACGTTCAGCTAGGTATTATTATTCTCAGTCCTCTCATTGAGGCATGTACCATAAACTACGGAAAATGAAAGGACATGAATTTCCCCAGTGTGGATTCAACTATGGCTGGAAACAAGCAAGGCTCTTCAGAGGAGGGAAAGGTGAGACTGGGGTAAGCTCTTTGGCATTGCAACTGAAAAAGCTCTAGAATCTGCTCACTGTTCTGGTGACTAATACAGCTCTGTTTTTCATTATCACCAAACCAGTAGGAGCTTTATTTGCATATCAACTATCTTTGCTGAGACATGAATAAAAGTTTGATCATTACTAGTGTTTTGAGGCATTTTGCCTGTAGAGGTTTTTGTTGTTGTTCAGTCACTAAGTCATATCTCACTCTTTGAGACTCCATGGATGGCAGCACACCAGGCTTCTCTGTCCTCCACTTTCTCCTTCTCCTCAAATTCATGTCCATTGAGCCAGTGATGTTATCTAACCATCTTATCCTCTGTTGTCCCTTCTCCTTTTGCCTTGAATCTTTCCCAGCATCAGAGTCTTTTCCAATGAGTCAGCTCTTGGCATCAGGTGGTCAAAGTATTGGAGCTTCAGCTTTAGCAACAGTCCTTCCAATGAATACTCAGGGTTGATTTCTTTTAGGATTGATTGATTTGATCTCTGTGCAGGCCAGGGGACTCTCAGGAGTGTTCTCCAGCATCACAATTCAAAAGCATCAATTCTTTGGTGTTCAGCCTTCTTTATGGTCTAACTCTCATCCCTACACATGCTTACTGGAAAAACCAACTTTGATTATTTGGACCTTTGTTTGCAAAGTAGAGGTTATTTTCATGCTATTTTATATTTCCTAATAATAATACACGATGCCATGCTTAGTTTAAAATACTGCAAATAGGAATATATGAACTGAGAATAATTTTAATGAGTAGTCTTCAACATCTCTTCACTGTATTTACATTTCCCTTGAAATAGCTGAACATAATACAATGTTTGTGTTAATATCTAGTCATGCTAATTCCATCATTTCTGGGTTTTTTTAAGTTTTGTTTCTTTTGGTGATTTTACTCTTTATTATGGATCATATTTTCCCCTTTTTGCTTGCACACTCATTTTTTATTTGATGCTGGACATTGTACTTTTATGTTGTCTAGTATTTGACTAATGTTGTAATCTTTAAAGAATAAATTCATTTGTTCTGATAGGACTTTGTGTAACTTAAAGTTCAGTTTGATTAACTTGAGACTTACACTAAATGCCTTTTTGGCAAATTTAGAGCATTCTTTTCCCTAGCAATAGTTCAGCCCTGTTACTAAAGCATGGCTCTTTCAGGGGTCTCTACTCAACACTTTGAGTGAACAAAAAAAAAAATGTACTTTACTCCAGTTGGTGGAAAAACTAATGAGTCCTGCTTCTGAGTTAGTTCAGGGAAAATTTCAGAAGCTCTTTGTCCAAATTCACAGAATTTTATCCTATTCATGTATTTTCAGTATTCCTCATACTCAAGAGAACACCTAAAGGATTTTTCATTCTTTTTCTATAATCCCTCCTCTAAAGAATTTAACCTTTCAAACCTTAGCCACCTCTGCCTCCATAAATTCTAATCTTTGTGTCCTCGATTCAGCAGGCTGCTGGGTTCTGCTTGGCTGTCCCTGTACTCTGGTCTGTAATGTGCCTCCAGCATGAAATCAGGCCCAATTTCAAGCCTTACCTTAACTGGTCTCTTCTTCAGAGATGACAGACCTGTCTTACTTACTGTCCAATTTCTGAAAAGGCTATTTCATGTATTTTCTTCAGGTTTCTAGTTTCATAATTTGAGAGGTTTAATCATCTTTCTGTTATTCCATGATGCCAAAAAGAAATCTGGCATTTCTTTACCAGGCAAATATTGAGTCAAATTAAATGTCCATGAAGAGAAATCCAGTCTTAAACTACTGTGATGTAGTCAAAATGTGGAATTATGGACTTAAAATATTAAAGTAAAGCTTAAATATATGTGTACCTTTGTTCTTGAGACATTTTAAGTGAAAAAAGTGGATAGCTCTATAGTAATATTTATATTATAATACATAGATTAATAAATACTTAACCACACACATATGCCATACATCACAAGTATAAATACATACATATATATATATATATATATATATATATATACTGTTTAGAGGAAAACAACAGAATGGGAAAGACTAGAGATCTCTTTAAGAAAATTAGAGATACCAAGGGAACATTTCATGCAAAGATGGGCTCGACAAAGGACAGAAATGGTATGGACCTAACAGAAGCAGAAGATATTAAGAAGAGGTGGCAAGAATACATGGAAGAACTGTACAAAAAGATCTTCATGACCCAGATAATCATGATGATGTGATCACTAATCTAGAGCCAGACATCTTGGAATGTGAAGTCAAGTGGGTCTTAGAAAGCATCACTATGAACAAAGCTAGTGGAGGTGATGGAATTCCAGTTGAGCTGTTTCAAATCCTGAAAGATGATGCTGTCAAAGTGCTGCACTCAATATGACAGCAAATTTGGAAAACTCAGCAGTGGCCACAGGACTGGAAAAGGTCAGTTTTCATTCCAATTCCAAAGAAAGGCAATGCCAAAGAACGCTAAAACTACCGCACAACTGCACTCATCTCACATGCTAGTAAAGTAATGCTCAAAATTCTCCAAGCCAGGCTTCAGCAATCCATGAACCGTGAACTTCCAGATGTTCAAGCTGGTTTTAGGAAAGGCAGAGGAACCAAGATCAAATTGCCAACATCCGTGGGATCATGGAATGAGCAAGAGAGTTCCATAAAAACATCTATTTCTCCTTGACTCACTATGCCAAAGCCTTTGACTGTGTGGATCACAATAAACTGTGGAAAATTCTGAAAGAGATGGGAATACAGACCACCTGACCTGCCTCTTGAGAAATCTGTATGCAGGTCAGGAAGCAACAGTTAAAACTGGACATGGAACAACAGACTGGTTCCAAATAGGGAAAGGAGTACATCAAGGCTGTATATTGTCACCCTGCTTATTTAACTTATATGCAGAGTACATCATGAGAAACGATGGACTGGAAGAAACACAAGCTGGAATCAAGACTGCCGGGAGAAATATCAATAACCTCAGATATGCAGATGACACCACCCGTATGGCAAAAAGTGAAGAGGAACTAAAAGCCTCTTGATGAAAGTGAAAGAGGAGAGTCGAAAAAGTTGGCTTAAAGCTCAACATTCAGAAAATGAAGATCATGGCATTTGGTCCCATCACTTCATGGGAAATAGATGGGGAAACAGTGGAACGGTGTCAGTCTTTATTTTGGGGGGCTCCAAAATCACTGCAGATGGTGACTGCAGCCATGAAATTAAAAGACCCTTGCTCCTTGGAAGAAAAGTTATGACCAACCTAGATAGTATATTCAAAAGCAGAGACATTACTTTGCTGACTAAGGTCCATCTAGACAAGACTATGGTTTTTCCTGTGGTTATGTATGGATGTGAGAGTTGGACTGTGAAGAAGGCTGAGCACCAAAGAATTGATGCTTTTGAACTGTGGTGTTGGAGAAGACTCTTGAGAGTCCCTTGGACTGCAAGGAAATCCAACCAGTACATTCTGAAGGAGATCAACCCTGGGATTTCTTTGGAAGGAATGATGCTAAAGCTTAAGCTCCAGTACTTTGGCCACCTCATGTGAACAGTTGACTCATTGGGAAAGACTCTGATGCTGGGAGGGATTGGGGGCAGGAGGAGAAGGGGAGACCGAGGATGGGATGGCTGGATGGAATCACAGACTCGATGGACGTGAGTCTGAGTGAACTCTGGGAGATGGTGATGGACAGGGAGGCCTGGCGTGCTGTGATTCATGGGGTCGCAAAGAGTCGGACACGACTGAGTGACCGAACTCAACTGATCTGCTGTTTATATATATATATATATATATATATATATATATAAATGACTTGCCAGAAAGGAGATACAATGGTGTGCTGGGGATGGAGTAAAAATGGTATGCATGCTCGTGTTCAGTTGTGTCTAACTCTCTGCAACCCTGTGGACTGTAGTGCACCAGGCTCCTATGTCCATGGGGTTTTCTAGGCAAGAATGCTGTAGTGGGTTACCATTTCCTCCTCAGAGGGATCTTCCCAACCCGAGGATTGAACCCATGTCTCCTGTGTCTCCATTGGCAGGCAGATTCTTTACCACTGAGCCAGCTGAGAAGCCCCCAAAATGGTATGAAAGTGAAAATGTTAGTTGCTCAGTCAATCCAACTCTTTGCAACTCTATGGACTATAGCCCATCAGGCTCCTCTGTCCATAGAATTCTCCAGGCAAAAATACTGGAATGGGTAGCCATGCCCTTCTCCAGGGGAATCTGACCCAGGGACCGAACCTGGGTCTCTTGCATTACAGGCAGATTCTTTACCATCTGAGCCACCACGGAAGCCCTAGAAATGGCACAGGTAGTTATAAATAAAGACATTTCTAAGTTATGTATTATATACATTGATACTTTATAACATAAGAATTTCAATATTCCATGTGAAATTTAAAAAATAAAGCAGATTACATATCCATGAGATCAACCTTGTTCGTTGTTGAAACCTAAAAAACCCATGTGATACTGTGACCATTTGAAAGCTGTGTCTGTGGCACAGCACAATAATCTGCAGTTTATAATAATACTGTGTAATTTTCATAGTACTGAATCTCTAAGACATAGCTAAGTGCTAAGTACAAACTCTGTTATTTACAGTATTAAAGAGTATTTTCAATCTTATATTATTTTTTCCTTTATTTATTCCTAAATTATTGCATTTCCCATCAGAGAACTGTTTAGCAGATACTAAGGCTCATAATTAATTATTAATTTAAGAGTTATAAACATTTCTACAGATTTTGAACAGCTGAAGAATCATCTGTGATAAAATTTTGTATTGTTACTATATAGCTCATTACCTTTAAATCATGTAACCTAAAAGTCAGATATTGCATACTCGTGGGTCTACTTATGGTAGTTATTTCTGCTTTACGAACTAGGCATTCAAATGTGTGGTAGCCAAATGACTTTAAAATTTTTATAACTAAATGTCGCGTTTGAAGAGACACTAATGTTTTGATATGGAAAATTATCACAGCGATGCTTTTATTGAACAGTCTGATAGTGTTATGAGATAGTCTCACTACAGTACTGCCTTCCTTCTAGTTATGACTGGTATTAGAGGAAGAATAGTCTTAGATACTCAGCAATAAAAGGAAATGGTGTGGTTGTCTCTTCATGAATTCTTCAGTAACTGTGAATGATTAATGTGGTTTTACACAACCTTTCAACTCTTGTTTTAGTCCCACAAAATTATATGTTAAATATGCTTCAGGGAGAATAGAGGTAAAAATACAACCCTTGGATAAAACACATACTCATAGACATGATCACGTTCCTTGTAAAGAGAGAGTCATCCTATTCCCATTATAAAAGAAAAGTCAAAATAATGGGAGGAGGTTAAAAACACCTCTATGTCCATTCATTCTTTCCTATGGTAAAAACAGTGAAGACCCACTGAAAATGTACAACATATCAGTTTATAAGGTAAACTCTGAGAGTACGGAAATAATAGGATTCACTTGTTTAGCTCTAAAGAGTTTATAATTGAAGGTTGGGGATTATAATACAAAATCATGTAACTATAAAACACTATCATGTAACAACAATACACTATTAACTTAAATAAAAACAGAGCATGTGCTACAGGAATGTAGACATGGAAAAGTCAAGTCTACTTAAGTAAGTAAGTAGAACAGAAAACCTAGGCTAAAACCAGAACATCCAGAAGGAATTTGCCCAAACCAAATACATGGGAAATGGATCTAGATGTTAGACACAATTAGGAGAACTGAGTTTGCCCTGCACATATACAAGTTGGGATGATATATATACACACGCATAAGTGAGATGTCTTAAGGAATGATGGACACTCTGTGTGTGTGTGCTCAGTCATGTCTGAATCTTTGAGACCCCACGGACTGTAGCCTGCCAGCTCCTCTGTCCATGGGATTTCCCAGCAAGAACACTGGACTGGGTTGCCATTTCCCTTCCAGGGTATCTTCCTAACCCATTCTCTGGACCCTTGTTAACCTCTGTCTTCAAATACTCATGCCAGACTTTATGCCCTGGGACAGTACAAGGGAAAAGATGGCCTTCAGAATTGTCACTGTCCAGCACACCTGCTATCTGAAATCCCACTCCTTATGTCTAAATCAGTTTCAGCTATTCTCTGAACTCTTTCTTGAAGCAAGAAGAAAATAAACATTTTCCTATAGCATCTCACTTTATATTTGCCTCTGATATCACATTGGTAGCGTATTCTGCATCATAATATAATTAGTTTATATTTTATGTCTTGTACAAAAATGTTATTCTCTTTCTCTGTTTCTGTGAAGGTTTAACCTGTCTTGAACACAATGTTTTGTTTTGTTTTGTTTTGTTTTTCTTTTTTTTTTGTTTTGGTTGTGCCCCTATGGCTTATGAGATCTTAGCTCCCCAATGAGGTGTTGAACCTGGATCCTTGGCAGTGAATAAACAGAGTCTTAATCTTGTATTGCCAGGGAATTCTATTGCACATAAATGTTAACTTAAATATATGTTTAATTCCATTCACTGACTTTTAGGATATGAGACGATTTGCTGCAATTCAGTGTAGATTTTCAACAGGTAAATTAAGGTAAGGACAGTCACTTTAAAGGTCAAATAAGACAATATTATGTAACATAATAAGAACTCCAGATATTTCAGAAAGTTTTTGCTTTTAAAAAAAATTGAGAGTGACAGCCTTCTATATAACCCAAGTATGTTCCTAGTATTAGAAAGTAATCCATCATTTTCCTGTGTTTTCTTCTTAAATCATCAAATTGCATGGGGACCTTCTGAATGCCTCATGCCTCATGTTTTTCTTTGATATCAATAGTTTGGTATAACTTTCTTATTAGTCTCATGCCAGTGAGTATAGAGAAACATTATCAGTCATGTTAGCAAGTAAAAGATATGAAACATGTCAGCTGAGTTCTCTTCCAGAAAGTCTTTCTATCCACTAAAAACAACACTGTTTCCTGAAATTTGACAAGACCCATCCTTTAAGTTGTGAGATCAATATGAGTATAGCCAGGCAGGATTTTTCTGAATTAAAATGGGAGTTGAGTGTCAATCAATCTTCTCTTTGGAGGCATGCAGTTTCACCAAAATAGATGAACCACCGATGTCAGTTCTTGGATCCATGGAGAACATGATGATAGCCTGATTAAGATATGGACTATGATTTTCTACGGAGAAGGCAATGGCACCCCACTCCAGTACTCTTGCCTGGAAAATCCCATGGATGGAGGAGCCTGGTAGGCTGCAGTCCATGGGGTCGCTAAGAGTCAGACACAACTAAACGACTTCCCTTTCACTTTTCACTTTTATGCCTTGGAGAAGGAAATGGCAATCCACTCCACTTTTCTTGCCTGGAGAATCCCAGGGACGGGGGAGCCTGGTGGGCTTCCGTCTATGGGGTCGCACAGAGTCGGACATGACTGAAGCAACTTAGCAGTAGCAGTATGATTTTCTAGGGATGCTATTTTCTAGTTTTGAACAACAAATTTGATTGGAGTTTGTAATCTGCTATGTGGCATTGGAGAAGATTCTTGAGAGTCCCTTGGACTGCAAAGAGGTCAAACCAGTCAATCCTAAAGGAAATCAGTCCTGAGTATTCATTGGAAGGACTGAGGCTGAAGAGGAAACTCCAATACTTTGGCCACCTGATGTGAAGAACTGACTCTTTGGAAAAGACTTTGATCCTGGGAAAGATTGAAGGCAGGAGGAGAAGGGGACAACAGAGGATGAGGTGGTTGGATGGCATCACCAACTCGATGGACATGAGTTTGAGCAAGTTTTGGTAGTTGGTGACAGACAGGGAAGCCTGGCATGCTGCAGACCATAGGGTCACAAAGGATTGGACAAAACTGAGTGACTGAACTGAACTGAACAGAATCTGCTATGTGAAGCTGAGTTTTAATCTTTCTTCTTCTTAGGAAGGCTAAGAGCAATGATGATATTCGTATCAACAACAACAAAAAATCTAATTGTCTATAAAAGCCACATACCACTATACATAAAGTCTCCCAAATTCAGCTGGCAAAATCAAGGATCTTATTGTCATGTGGTTATTGACATAACTAAAGAGAATCAGTAATAGAGATCAAGAGCCAATCACATTCCGTGGATATAAAAAAGCTGCTTTAGTACACAGTAACTTATCACAGCATTTCTCTGTTTATAACCTTAACAAAGGTGAGGAGAAATATATAAAGTCACTGAGAAAGAACGAATTTTTTTGTTTGATAATAGATATAGTTCATATTTACCTACATTGTTTCTAAATTTTTCTCATCCCATCCTTTCATATATAAGTGAAAATCTAAGCTTTCTGCATGTGTAAATATAAGCTTTCTGTTATTTCATAAAATATACAGTGAAGCATATTATTATATTTTTGAAAGAAGTAAAAACTTTTACTGTTTGAACTCCTGTCTAGCTTTGATAATTATGATAGGGAGATAACTTCTGCCTTTAATTATTTTGACATCTCAACCTTGAAGAGCACTGGGATCACATATTAACATCCTTATAGACAACCGTAGTCCTCAATACACTTTCAATTACATAGAGGTTATACAACAAAACTTTATTGATCGTGTCCAAAATGTTTTTGAGCTCACTTGATATTTTGATATACAATATATTGGACATATATGTGTGTGTGTGTGTGTGTGTGTGTGTGAAATGTACTGGAAATCCCATGGACAGAGGAGCCTGGTGGGCTACAGTCCATGTGGTTGCAAAGAGTCAAACACGGCTGAGTGACTAACACTTTCTTTGGGTTTTCCCTGGTGGTTCAGACAGTAAAGATCCACCTGCAATGCAGGAGACCTGGATTTGATCCCTGGGTCAGGAAGATGCCCTGGAGAAAGAAATGACTACCCACTCCAGCATTTTTGCTTGGAGAATCCCATGGACAGAGGAGCCTTGGGGGCTAGTGTCCATGAGGTCACAAAGAGTCAGACATGACTGAATGACAAACACACATACTAAACATAAGCGAGAAATGAAGTTCTGGCCCCACATCCACCTGTAGCCACCTATGAGATGTCAGACAAATTATGTTGCTTCACTAAGGAACCAAACTAGTGGCAGAGAGAGGTATGATTAAGCTCCAAGATCCCTTTTGTCTCTAAAATTTAATTTTGCTTATGTTTCACCAACATGCAAATTTCTGAGATTCTGAGAATGTTTTAAGTATAGGCAAATCATTATATATTGTCATTAAAATACTGCTAACTTCCCTTGATTTCCTTTACACATTGTAAAACCTTGATATCTTGACCTATTTCCACAGTTTGTGAAGTCATTGATTTCAGAGACGTTACAGGAAAACAGTTTGTCTGAGTAGAACAGGAATCACAGAAAAGTGCATAACCACGATAATTGGTGAATGTACCGAGGACTTGGGGAATTCATGCCTGTGTGTTGTTTGAATGTGTGGAATTGGAAGAATATAGAGGTGTCCGTGCCCTCTAATATGCGGAGAGCTTATTTGAGGGAGAAGTCTGCTGGGCTCCTCTTGTCATGCTTTTCAGAAGGTAAAGACTTATATTTCTAGATTATAACTTTCTTCCAGCTGAGGATGCCATATGCCAGTTTTGAGGGTTTCTTTCTTTTTTTCCCCCTTCTTTTGAAAGCTAATTTTCTGTTGTTGCTATATGGACTTTTTCAGATGTGTTCTTTGGTAGGAATTGAATTGTTTGGTTTTGTTTTTTTTTCCTCTCTTCATTCGGTTGTTAATTTCTCTTAAGCCCTAACACAGATTTTTTTTTCCCTTTCTCATTCACTCCTCTGGCAACACACCAAATCTCTGATAGAGCCTCGTAAGAATTGGCCTTATTTTCTTGGTTTGATCACATCTCTCTTTTGGGTCAAGTGATAATTTCTCACTTTTTTTCCCCTTTTTTTGTAATTTGGAGACAATTAAATTCCAACAAGCTATTCTATGAGATGAAATGTAGATGTTTTTCCTCAGCAAAACTTATAAGAAAAAAAGATCCTATTTTATCTAAATAGAGTACCTACATGTGAGTGAGGTACAAGTGTATACGTGTGTATGGGTGGGTGTCTGTACATGAATGCATACAGCTATATGAATCAGATTATGAAATATTATAAGAATTGAGTGAAATTGTAAAAAAATAAAATATCTTATACAATAAGTTCACAAACTTGTTGAGTAATCAAGATAAATATATATATATATAATCTATAATACCTTGAGTAATTGAGTCATTGCCCTAAAATATATGATGTGGACATTAAGAGCAATTCACTTTTCTCCTTTACTATATACATTTTTGGAGAAGGAAATGGCAACCCACTCCAGTGTTCTTGCCTGGAGAATCCCAGGGATGGGGGAGCCTGGTGGACTGCCATCTCTGGGGTTGCACAGAGTCAGACACGACTGAAGCGACTTAGCAGCAGTAGCAGCATATACATTTAGTATCTGTCTCTGCCAATAAAGAGATGTCTTGATCTTAAAGGCTGCATGGTCTTCTATTGTGTGTATATCTATAGCTATATATATATATATGTATATATGTAAACATAGAATTATTTTATATTTTTGTTGTTTTGGGACATGAGCAACTTAAAAGATAATATTTATTGCTACTAAAAATTCTACAATGTAGCTCACATAGTGCTGTTTGTGACCCCATGGAGTGGATTGCCATTTCTTTCTCCAGGGGATCTTCCCGACCCAGGGATAGAATCTGTGTCTCCTGCACTGGCAGGCAGGTTCTTTACCATGGAGCCATCAGAGGAGCTCAGCTTACATGTATTTATACCTTACAAATGTGTTCAGATGCCCCTCCCTCAGTGAAATTTTTCTGGGACCAGTTTCTGTTTTCTGAAAAAAAAAAAAAAGAAGATGCTTTTAAGGTTTAGATTTGACAGTGACCATTTTAAGACACTCTACATAGCAATAATATTTCTTATCATATAAGTAAAAGATAATGATTTTTGTTCGGAATGGGTCTTTCTTTCTTGTGAAAGAGTCAACATTTTATGTATTTATTATCTTTTTTAGTTTTCTTTTGTGAATAGCCTATTTATGTTACATTATTTCCCTATTGGGATATTCATCTTTATTAAATAAATTGTGATAATTATTTACATACCAAGAATATAACCTTTTAATTGTTGTATATGTTATAGTTACTTTTTTGTCCCAATTGGCGTTTGCTCTTTGATTTTGCCAATTGTGATTGTGCCACACAATAGTGTTACAATTCCACATGGTCAAATCTATCTTTTTTTTTCTCTCTCTCTCTTTCTGCACTGACTGCATCATTCTTTTGAATCAAGTTATCATTCACTTATATTTCTAACTTTTTTTTCTTTTTGGAAAAAATACAGGTTCCTCTGAACTAACACTAAAAAGGGAAAGAATGAAAACTTTTATTCAGAATGTCAACTTAAAGAGTGAACAAAGAAGTTTCTACAGTAACTCAGGCACAGGTAGTTAGGAAAAGTCAAGCCTCAGAGATCTGAATGTTCACACAGAGATGACCTTCTGTAGACTGGGACACTGTCATGCACGATCCTGAGTACATTCTCACTGGCAGGCACACGGTGTAGTGTTCCTGATTGCCAGACTATGTGGATGCAGGAAAGGAGAGGTTGAAACAGAAGTGGCTCACCTAATCAGCACTGCCTTTGACCCACTTGGGGAACTTGTGCGTCCCAACCTTACAATTTTTGTCTCTTCTTGTTCAGTGTCCTGATTCCCAAAAGTGAGGAACCCTTTCATCAAGGGCCATAGTTAGAGAACACAGTAAGACTTCTATTTAACCTAAATGTGTTCTTGTTCCAACTGACAACAGCAGGTGAAGAAAAGAAGCATTCTCACACTGCAAACAAAACTTGACACTAATTATCCAAAGACAGGTTGCTGGTGATGCTACACTATAGATGCAGGAAAAGGCATGTCTGGTCCTCAGTGGAAGTAACTTCATTTCTATTCTGCCAGCCCTTTCCTTGCACATCTGCTCTGAAAGCAAAGGAAGCATAAGAAATAGAATATCAGGATTATGTTTTTTCAAAAATATTTCATATGCCTGGCAATTTAAAGTTCCTTTGTCCTCCTTTTTTAAGAAAGGCAAAATGGCATCAAGAATACACAGAACACTATATAGGTCTTGTTTCAAACCAGTGGAGCTAAGACATGTACAGCTGTTCTTTTTTGCATTATTTTGAGGCACACTTATGAGAAAAAAAATCATCTAATCTTTTGTTTCTGCCATCTAAATGCTTCCACTAGAATTAAGCAAACAACTCACACACACAGTGTCATAAACATACACACAAATACACATACCCTCCCACCAGGAAAAATGTTAAAATTGCCTGTTTGGCCTTACTTATTCATCTTAGCTAAAGAACTGTGATTTTTTTTTTTCTTAATTGCTGTTCTGAAGAAAAACATGCTGACCTATTTGATACTATGATTACTTCAGCCATTGTTTTAGAAGCACTGAAACTGTTACCCTGAATCTTCATTTCCAAATTTTCTTATGCTGTAATTTTAGAGTCAGTTAAATTCTTTAACAATCTGATGATGTAGTATTTGTTCACATATAAATATCAGGTTGCCAGAGCAGAAACTCTTGTTGAAGAGTTATATACGAACAAAAGTTAAAACATTTCTATAAAGAAAATGCCTGCATTTATTTCTAAATCATTCTGTAACATTTCTTAACATTATTTCATAAGTAAGTAGTGCACATTAAGAAAATGCATACGCACATGCTGAAATGAACATTTTACCATCTTTGAGCACAAAAGTAAACCTTCAACTATTTGCTGTTGCTAAAATTAGGCTCCTTAAAATATTGTATCCACTTAAACAAAAGCCTTTTAATATATAAGCTGTAATAATTTGCCAGTATAAGATTCATTTAAATTTCATTTTGCAAAAGGAAGGAAATAATTTAGAGGTAGTTGGAGAAGACTCTTGAGCATCCCTTGGACTGGAAGGAGATCCCACCAGTCCATTCTGAAGGAGATCAACCCTGGGTGTACTTTGGCCACCTCATGTGAAGAGTTGACTCATTGGAAAAGACTCTGATGATGGGAGGGATTGGGGGCAGGAGAAGGAGACAACAGAGGATGAGATGGCTGGATGGCATCACTGACTCGATGGACATGAGTTTGAGTGAACTCTAGGAGTTGGTGATGGACACGGAGGCCTGGTGTGCTACAATTCGTGGGGTCACAAAGAGTCAGACACGACTGAGCAAATGAACTGAACTGAACTGATAGCTATGAATGGGCTTTCTAGGTGGCATTAATAGTAAAGAACCCACCTGCCAATGCAGGAGATATAACAGAGGTGGGTTTGATCCCTCGATCATTAAGATCCCCTGGAGAAGGGCATGGCAACCCACACCGGTATTCTTGCCTGGAGAATCCCGTGGACGGAGGAGCCTGGTGGGCTACAGTCCATGGAGTCACAAAGAGTTGGACACAAGTGAAGCAGCTTAGCACAGCACAGCATAGCTCTGGATATCTGTACTGATTAATCACTGCTAAAGCTTGCTGCAGATTTTTACATAAGTATTTGCTCTTAGATTTTGAGAGAAAGGGAGATTAGGGGAAAGAGAGAGAAAGAATAAATGAATTAGAAAGAAATAATGCCCCCAGCATCATATAATTTGTCTCCTGAGAAACTGGTAACAGAGTACAAATACAGTCCACTGGATTTTTATAGAATAATACCAGTAATGATATTATTTACATTAATTCATAGTTTTCTTTCATTTTTTTTTTCCTTTTTGCTTTGGAATTTAGAAAATGGATTGGTTTAAACGTTTTGGACTTTGTATTAGAGTTATAGTGATGACATGGGTGCCATTCCATGACCTATCCTAATCCCTAGGACAGACATATTTGAGTCTAACCTTGTCAGTCTCCCGTAATAGAAATTAAAATGCCCGTTCCTTTCAACTTAGCAACTGAACAACAACAACAGGGCATGTTAAGAGGTTGTCCATTCTTGAGCTTGAAACTTAAGGAAAACTATTACTGGAGTCAATGTAGTATTGGTGATTTTATTAGGGCAGAAAAACTCACCGAGGAGGAAAATTGAAACAGGAAGAATTCTGAGACCTGTGGCCCTATCTGATGCCAGCCGAGAATGCTAAACTCTTCAGAAATTTCTCTTTCTGTTCAATTTTATTTTAAAAGATAAAGTGTTTTTTTTTTTAAATAAAAAAGTGGCACAATGGAGGTAGTGTTGGCTCCCATTCCAAAAGAACATAGTACACTCCATAGCACTCTTGGAATCACTGTAACTTCCCCATGATTCTACTATGATCCTCCAGAAAATTATGCCATTAAAACAGCTCTATTTGATGCTACTGAGACTCCTGGAAAAAAATATAACATTTACCCTTTGCATCTATTTTTAAAGAGTGCTGTACTTTATACCTCTCTCTAACTTTATTTCCTCTTGGATACATTTCTCTTTATACCTGCAGAGTCAAACTAGCATCAGAAATTTCTTTGATGTGGCCATGTATATCTACAGGGAGTTCCTTAAGGAAAGGGGGGTTCCTTTAAGATAATCTTCCAGTTCACGGTCACTTTCAGTCTCCACTTCCAAAACTGCCTCCCGAATGGGTCTATTTTCATTCAGAGGCATCTGGCCTGCTTTTGGTAGATAGTATGTAAGTGATTTGGATTGTTTCTACCTTCATGTTTGTCCTTAAACTGCAGGATTTCCCTCCCTCAGCTGGTAGAAAATGGATCCAATGTTCATGAGGCAATTTGAATTTTCCCTGCTTCCCTTCATATCACTCTGTGGAGGAACTGAAGGCTTGTGGTCAAATGTCAGCACTATTGCAGAGAGTAAGAGTGTTTAGTGCAACTACTCCAAATGGTTTATTTCTTTGCCAACCCAGTAAAGCATCAGAAAGACCTTCGGTAGCTATGGCAACATAACCACAAGCTGCTCAATTTTAGACACTCTTTTTGTATATCTGATTCCCTCTTCATTTTGCAGAAATTCAGGAGCTAATGGGACACAGCTGCTTTCATGTTGGTTTGCTTATTAAGCTAAATGTAAATTGTGTCTTGCTTTATTCATTCAATTAATAGGGTATCAGTTCCCAACATACCAGTGTATTTTACTTGAATTTCTAAGATTTACAAAAAGATGTAAAAGAAGAATTTTACTATAAGACATGCTGGGGAAAATATCCAGGCAGCACTTTTAATTTTTCATTAAACATCATTCTCAAATAAAATATCTTAATATGTAACAGATGGTATGGTTTTAGCTGAATAATTAATTAGTCATTAAGATCTAACTAGAGAATGATAACCAAGAAAAAGAAAAATACACCTCTATTGATAAAAGAGATATTTGGGCATGCAATTTTTGAGGTCAATTTTGAGGTCAACTATTTGGTCCACTGACTTCCCTGGTGGCTCAGATGATGAAGCATCTGCCTACAATGCAGGAGACCCTGGTTCAATTCTTGGGTTGGGAAGATCTCCTGGAGAAGGAAATGGCAACCCACTCCAGTATTCTTGCCTGGAAAATCCCACGGACAGAGGAGCTTGGTGGGCTATAGTCCATGGGGTCACAAAGAGTCAGACACGACTGAGCAAATTCACTTTCACTTTCATTTGGTGCACTATAATAATATGCTAAGTAACTAGAGCCCCTTATTCCACAGTAACAGATTAAATAGTGTCATAGTAATGCTGATTATATATATATATATATAAATGGAGTCTTTGTACCATATATATGTATATATATACTCCATTTACATTGAAAACTTTCTCAGTTTATAAAACGATATATGAAGTTCATTAATTCAAGATTTTGAGTTCTTACTATCTATGGCTTTTTATTTACATGGAATTTATCAAATATTCTATTTATTTGTCACATAATCAAGGAACCATATCTAATTCATTTTCCTAACTCTTGGTAGAGCTGTGCACCAAGTAAAGACTCATTTTCGCTAGCCATACAATCACTCCTTTATCTGTCCAGTTATTTGGCTGTTCACCTACTCAACTATTTAGAAAGCAGTTACAAAGTATGCAGAAGGGTACTAAAACTACAGGCATGAACTAATACAGCTTCTATAGGTAGACACATAAAGATTGTTCAAATATAGCTTGATATGTGTAACAAAAGATGTTATACGGAGTATATGAAGCAAATGGACCATATGAGAACCGTTGGCTTAGTGAAATACACAGAAGGAAATGAGCAACTTCACCTGAAAGGCAAGAGTGGATTAAGCAAAGCAGTACAGAGGATTTGATATTCAAACTAAACTTTGAAGCATGAGTAACACAGCTCTTTGCTCAAATAGCAGATGCAAAGCCACAATAGTATAAAACGTGTTAAGTGTGAGAAACTGCAGATTATGCCTTTCAAGTTGTTCTGGACCCCTATTAATGTCAAAGAATGTTCTATTGTCTGGAAAACTAGCAGGGGTTTTAATCTGAAGAGCATTTCCAAGAACTGGTTGCACATCTGTTCAACCATCCTAATTTGGAAAAGAAACTAACAATTATTATGTGTCCCGTATGTATCAGCAACCTGCTATGCCCTTTAGATGCCTTATCTCATAAGCATTATTATTAGCTTCGTTTGACACTGGGGAAGCGGTGGGGTTTTAGAAGCTTAGAAAGTGACTGATGCAAAGAGCTGAATCATCGGAAAAGACCCTGATGCTGGGAAAGACTGAGGCAAAAGGAGAAGGTGTCAGCAGAAGATGAGATCGTTAAGATAGTATTACCAACTCAATGACAGGAATCTGAGCAGACTCCTGGAAATAGTGAGGGGCAGGGAAGACTGGTGGGCTGCAGTCCATGGAGGAGTAAAGAGTCAGACATGACTTAGCAACTCAACAACAACAAGGGACAGAGGCGGTTTTAAATCCACCTCTGTCAGGCTTCCAAACAATTGCCCTTTGAAGCATCATTCCAATACCACTACCCCAAAGATCACAGCTTTTGACAAAAAGGGAGGCCAGTGGGTGAGAACAGACCTGAAATAGGATATCCAAGTAGGACAGGGACAAAGAAGAGCACGTACACCTTGATGACACTCTCAGGCAAGGCTTCCTCAATTCCTGGTGCTGTAAGGCTATGAGGAAAAACTTCTGTCTTTACTGATGGACTGATAAGCATCAGTCTTTTTCACAGCTTGTCCAAGTAAACAGGTTTATTGTGTTTGGCGTCTGCAATGGATTGTCCCCTTGAAACTACTTCTAGTCACATCTGACATGTCCTAGAAACCTCCCGGCAAAGGGCCCAGTGCCCTACCTCCCACAGCATCCTATAATCATTTCTCATGGCATTTACCTGTCTTGCAGTTCCTCTTTACTCGCTCAGTTGTGTCCAACTCTTTGCAACCTGATGGATGATAGCCGGCCAGATTCCTCTATCCATGGGGTTGTCCCAGCAAGAATACTGGAGTGGGTTTCCACTTCCTTCTCCTGGGGGGTCTTCCAGACCCGGGGATCGAACCCATGTCTCCTGCATCTCTAGGTATACAACTGAAAGAAATTGAATCACTAGTCAAACAGGTATCTGTACTCTATTTTCCCTGTGGCATTTTTCACAGTAGTCAAGATATGGAAACGACCTACATGTCCATTGCCAGATGGATGGTTAAAGAAAATGTGATACACAGAGATTATCATACTAAGTGAAGTAAGTCAGACAAAGACAGATATCGTGTGATATTACTTATATGTGGAACCTAAATAAAAATGATACAAAACAGAAATAGACTCACAAACAGAAAATAAACTTGTGGTTACCAAAAGGAAAAGGCAGGGGAGGGATACATTAGGAATTTAGGATTAACAGATACATACCACTATGTATGGGCTTCCCTGGTGCCTCAGATGGTAGAGAATCTGCCTGAAATACAGGAGACCCAAGTTCAATCCCTGGGTCTGGAAGATCCCCTGGAGGAAGAAATGGCAACCCATTCCAGTATTCTTGCCTGGAGAATTCCATGGACAGAGGAACCTGGTGGGCTACCGTCCATGGGGTCGCAAAGAGTCAGACACGACTGAGCGACTAACACTACTACTACTACCACTATATATAAAATAAATAATAAGGGCCTGTTGTATAGTACAGGGACCTGTATTCAAGATTTTGTAATAATCTCTAATGTAAAGAATCTGAAAAGAACATATATATACAAATATGTAAACAATCACATTGTTATATGCCTGAAACATAAATCAACTATACTTCAATCAAAAGAAAGAGACTGTGATAGATACAGATGTAGATATAGATATGATGGAATATTCTTCAGTCATAAAAAGAAGAAAATCCTGCCATGGGCAACAGGAAGGATGCCCTCACGGGCATAATGCTAAATGAATTGACAGACAGATAAAGACAAATACTGTATACTCTCAGTTAGGTGAGGAATCTAAATAAGCTATACTCAGAAATGGAGAGTAGGATGGTGGTTGCGAGGGGCTGGGGGTTGGGGAACATGAGGAGACATTGTTTGAAGGATAAGATGTTTGAAGCTATAAGAGGAACAAGTCTTGAGAACTAATATCCAGCATAGTGACTATAGTTAAAAATACCATGTTGCATACTCAAAAATTGCTAATAGAGTAGATCTTGAATGTCCTCATCATAACAATAACTGCAAACTGGTAATTATGTGCCATGAAGCCCGTGCTCACACATGCTCAGTCGTGTCTGACTCTTTACAACCATATGGACTGGCCAGGCTCCTCTGTCTTTGGGATTTTCTAGACACGAATACGGAGTCAGTTGTGCTAGCTAACCTTATTGTGATTATCATTTCACTATCCACAGCTGCATAAAATCTTCACATTGTACAGGTTAAACTTACACAGTGGTATATGTCAACTAACTGTGCGTGCATGCTCAGTCATGTCTGATTCTTTGCAATGCCATGGACTACAGTCTGGTGGGCTCCTCTGTCCATGGGATTTTCCAGGCAAGAATACTGGAGTGGGTTGCCATTTCCTACTCCAGGGGATCCTCCCCAACCAGGGATCAAACCTACCTCTCTTGAATTTCCTGCACTGGCAGGTGGATTCTTTACCAACCGCACTACCATACCTCAATAGCTAGAAAAATAATTTAAAAGGAAGGATTCAGTGGTGCCACTTGTCAAGTTTAGAGGAATGAAAGAACATAAGCCCAAGCAGATTATATCACCATCATCAGGATAAATTAAATGCTTTTGATATTCTTAACATGTTTCCCTCACCAAGGTTATGAAATCATATGCAGCTGGGACTTTGTTTTTTTTTTTATTTTTATTTTTAAGTTTTCCCTCTGGTGTGAATCGTCATTGAAAATAAGACTCTCAACATTTCCAACTTTGCAAATTGTTCTTCCTAGATGGGCTTCTGAAAATAAGATGATTTTTTTCTAACGTTATTTGATTATTTAGTCACACACACTGGCAACTGCCATCAAGTAATTTATATATTACCATATGAAATAGAGAGGCCCTCTGATTCACGTCTTTAGAGACTTTTAAATATTTGGAGTTGATGATATAGTAAAAGAGAGAATCTCACCATTTTGACTGTCTTAAAAATATCAGTGCAGATTACTGTACAACGAATATTTCAAAAATAATCTTTGATGTGTTTTCTGTCACCACTTGAATGGAATCCAGGGAGACACAGCCCAAACATCATTCACAGAGGCTAATACCTGAACAGGAGATAATTCAGGAAGAGTTGGAAGGAGAGAAGATAAGCCTCTTACCAGATTTAGAGGAAGAAATCCTGAGACTAGAAGCTGAAGGCAAAAGATTATAAGCTGTGTTGATGCTGGGCTTGAGCAACAAGCAAGATGTGAAAATAAGAGTCAAGGGAGATGGAGTTCCCTGGTGGCCAGTGGTTAAGAATCTGTCTGCCAATGCAAAGGGCATGGTTTGGATCCCTGGTCTAGGAAGGTCCCACATGCTGCAGTGAAACTAAACCAGTGGGCTACAGCAAGAGAAGCCACTGCAATGAGAAGCCCACCCACGCCAACTAGAGAAAGCCTGTGCACAGCAATGAAGACCCGGTACAGTAAAAAAAAAAAAAAAAAGAAAAGAAAGGAGAATGTCTAGCAAAACCAAAGACCCACCTGCAGAGCTGATATGTGTATGGTGCTTAGATGCCTAATTTTAAGACCAGGAAAGCCAATTTTCTCACATGTATGCAGTGAGGAATAGATTAAATTAGATTTCCTATAAACATTACGAGGTACTCATGAATTAATTTCTATCCTCTTTCCTAACAGGATTTTCTCACTGTTGTTTCAGTTCAGTCACTCAGTCTTGTCTGACTCTTTTGACCCCATGGACTGCAGCACGCCAGGCTTCCCTGTCCATCACCAACTCCCAGAGTTTACTCAAGCTCATGTCCATTGAGTTGGTGATGCCATCCAATCATCTCATCCTCTGTTGTCCCCTTCTCCTCCCACCTTCAGTCTTTCCCAGCAGCAGGTCTTTTTCAAATGAGTCAGTTCTTCGCATCAGGTGGCCAAGGTACTGGAGTTTTAGCTTCAGCATCAGTCCTTCCAATGAGTATTCAGGACTACTTTCCTTTCGGATGGACTGATTGGATCTCCTTGCAGTCCAAGAGACTCTCAAGAGTCTTCTCCAACACCACAGTTCAGAAGCATCAATTCTTCAGTGCTCAGGTTTCTTCACAGTCCAACTCTCACATCCATACATGACCACTGGAAAACCATAGCCTTGACTAGATGGACCTTTGTTGGCAAAGTAATGTCTCTGCTTTTGAATATGCTGTCTAGGGTGGTCATAACTTTCCTTCCAAGGTGTGTCTTTTAATTTCATGGCTGCAATCACCATCTGCAGTGATTTTGGAGCCCAAAAATATAGTCTGACACTGTTGCCCCATCTATTTGCCATGAAGTGATGGGACTGGATGCCACGATCTTAGTTTTCTGAATGTTGAGTTTTAAACCAACTTTTTCACTCTCCTCTTTCCCTTCAATTAAAAGTCTCTTTAGTTCTTCTTCATTTTCTGCCATAAGAGTAGTGTCATCTGCATATCTGAGGTTATTGATATTTCTCCCAGCAATCTGGAACCCAGTATATGCTTCATTCAACACAGTGTTTCTCATGATGTACTCTGCATGTAAGTTAAATAAGCAGGATGACAATATACAGCCTTGAAGTACTCCTTTCCTGATTTGGAGTAAGTCTTTGTTTCACATCCAGTTCTAACTGTTGCTTCCTGACCTGTATACAGATTTCTCAAGAGGCAGGTCGGGTGGTCTGGTATTCCCATCTCTTTCACAATTTTCCACAGTTTGTTGTGATTCATACAGTCAAAGGCTTTGACATAGTCAATAAAACAGAAATAGATGTTTTTCTGGAACTCTCTTGCTTTTTCCATGATCCAATGGATGTTGGCAATTTGATCTCTTGTTCCTCTGCCTTTTCTAAAACCAGCTTGAACATCTGGAAGTTCACAGTTCACATACTGTTGAAGCCTGGCTTTGAGCATTACTTTACCAGTGTGTGAGATGAGTGCAATTGTGTGGTAGTTCGAGCATTCTTTAAGCATTGCCTTTCTTTGGGATTGGAGTGAAAACTGACCTTTTCCAGTCCTGTGGCCACTTCTGTGTTTTCCAAATTTGCTGGCATTTTCTCACTGTTGGCTTTACTAAATTAGGTTTTCCAAACCTAGCAAGAGTAGGTCCTTCTAGTTAAGATCTCACTTACATTTTCATCTAATACAATCATCTCAGCAATTTCCAAAAAGCACAATCTGATTTAATGATATTATAATATTTAGCAAAATATCTAGATATTAGGGACAGAGGAAGGCTCATTGAAAAAACAAAATAAATGAACTTGTGTCTATATCAGGTTTCTAAATGACTTAAACAAAAGACAAAGATTTGGATTCATTAGTTAGAAATAGCATTTCTGCACTTTAGAGCTCTTATGTATAAGGCAGTCAAATCAACAAATGTTTCTAAAAAGAGAACAAGATATATTGGAAGAGATTAATGACTGGAGTCAAACAATCCTATCATTTGAAAGCAGGCAAAACAAAATAGATAATATACTTGGTGCCCACTTATGATGTATCAGTTTGGTTTTGGCTCTATGTCCTGATATTCAGTTCTTAGAACTCAGATGGTTTGTTGGTGATGATATGAAGCAGAAAACCAAAACAGACCCAGAGGACTAAGGCACTTGCTTTTCAACTACCAAGAGTATATTAGACAGAGTATATTAGAACTCCAATTCCCATGCCTCCACCCCTATACTAAACTGCAGATGTTTAGTGATGGTTAGCAGGGCAGGGAGACTGCCCTTGATTTTAATCTTTTTCCATCCAATGCCCATTCTGGAGCAGATTTCAGTACCAGGACACATAGTTCCAAATTGACTCTGTGGCTCTAAAGCGCTAGTGAGAAACAGAGAAATTGCTCAAGATTTAGAGGACAAGCTGGAGAGGAGTCTTTTTTTTTTTTTTTTAAATCACTTCCCTCAAGCAAATTAACTCAGAATCCTCACTGGATGTGTTTCTTCTCTCAAGGTGGTGATGACACGGTTGAAATGATGGAGGCAAGAAGCCTCATTATTCTTCTTCCATTTTAAGCTCTTGCCTCATCCCACTGACCTGTGGAACCCTATTTTCTCTCTTCCCACTTACCCTTTCCCCAACTTGAAGACAAAGGTCTGCTTAGTCAAAGCTATGGTTTTTCCAGTAGTCATGTATGGATGTGAAAGTTGGACCATAAAGAAAGCTGAGTGCTAAAGAATTGATGCTTTTGAACTGTGGTGTTGGAGAAGACTCTTGAGAGTCTCTTGGACTTGAAGGAGATCAAACCAGTCCATCCTAAAGGAAATCAGTCCTGAATACTCATTGGAAGGACTGATGCTGAAGCTGAAACTCCAATACTTTGGCCACCTGATGCGAAGAACTGACTCATTGGAAAAGGACCTGCTGCTGGGAAAGATTGAAGGCAGGAGGAGAAGGGGACAACAGAGGATGAGAAGGTTGGATGGCATTACTGACTCAATGGACATGAATTTGAGCAAGCTCTGGGAGTTGAGGATGGACAGGAAAACCTGGTGTGCTGCAGTCCATGGGGTCGCAAAGAGTTGGACAGGACTGAGTGACTGAACTGAACTGAACCAAACTTACCCTTTCCTCAGGTAGGGATTTCACTCTCTCTCAACCCCTCCTTGCTTCCATTTCCATGCGTGGGCTTTCACGTGGGGCTCTATTTAACAGACCCTACTCTCATCTGAAGATTCTAATGTATTAATTTTTTTAAAAAGAAATCTGATGTTCTGATATGGGTAGGCAACATTTACATCAGATCCACCAGTGCATGAAGTGCATAAATTATTCAGTACAAATTGGGAGACTTGACTTGGGGTTGTGGAGAGAGGCACACACGTTGTACTTCCTGTATCAGTGAAATGCAAGCCATTAATAAGCCAGAAATGACCTAGTTTGTAAACCCCTTTAACTCAGAGTTGAAGGTAGAAGCTTAGCTGGCAAACCAGCAGGTAGTAAATGAGCTCATAGGACTCTCCTTTAATTGACTTGGCCAAGAAGTAACTTGGTAACATACAGCAGAGTCAGATATAATCATAGGGGCTGAGTAATTTTGCAGTGATTTAACCAGAGAAGAAAATCTTAGCATAACTACCAATTTTTGAGACAGACACACACTGTTTCTAATTCCTTAAATGAATTTTGGAGCAATCAGTAAGGCAAAATAGGGTTTCAGATTACACATTTCTCAACAGTCACCCTATTTAGAAATCCATGTTGTGGTGGCTGGCCATCATGTTGCATTTACTTTGGCTCATCTCAAAAATGGAAGAATTCTAGAGCAGGGGACCAAGAAGACCATGGCAATGACTCCATTAGAAAGTGTTTAGGGTCGTCAGGACTTCCCCGGTAGTCCAGTGGTTAAGACTTTGCCTCCCAATGCCAGGGATATGGGTTCAATCTCTAGCCAGGGAACTAAGAGCCCACGTCTCATGGCCAAAAAATTAAACAAAAAAACAGAAGCAACATTGTAACAAATCCAACAGAGACTTTAAAAATGGTTCACATCAAAAAACCTTGCAAAAAAATAAAGTGTTTAGGTATCTATCCATGTGTGTTTTAATCCAGTCACAAGGAAGACAGATATAAGTGAAACTAAGTCTGCAGACCTGGATAAAACAAGGCCACTTGGAATAACCAAGTGGGAGATCAAAATGGGAGCAAAGCAAATGATTATTTCTGTATACTTAAGTCACCACAAAATGGCGGAAATGGTGACAGATCTTATTTTCTTGGGCTCCAAAATCAATTGCGGATGGTGACTGCAGCTGTGAAATTAAAAGACATTTGCTCTGTGGAAGGAAAGCTGTGATAAACCTGGACAGCATATTAAAAAGCAGAGATATCACTTTGCCGGAAAAGGTCCATATAACTATGGTTTTTCCAGTAATCATGTACGGATGTCAGAATTGGTCCATTAAGAAGGCTGAGTGCCAAAGAACTGATGCCTTGGAACTGTGGTGTTGGAGAAGACTCTTCAGAGTCCCTCAGGAGATAAAACCAGTGAATCCTCAAGGAAATCAACCCTGAATGTTCACTGGAAGGACTGAAACTGAAGCTGAAGCTCCAATACTTTGGCCACCTGAAGCAAAAAGCCGAGACTCACTGGAAAAGACTCTGATGATGGGAAATATTGAAGGCAAAAGGAGAAGGGGCTGGCAGAAGAAGAGATGGTTAGATAGCACCACTGACTCTATGGACATGAATCTGAGCAAATTCAAGGAGATAGTGAAGGACAGGGAAGGCATGCTGGAGTCCATGGAGTTGCAAATAATTCGCTACAACTTACTGACCGAACAACAAGCCATCACGAGTGCTTACCCCGTGGCTCAGTGACATAGAATTCAGCTACAATGCAGGAGACCCAAGAGATGTGGGCTTGATCCCTGGGTGGGGAAAATTCCCTGGAGGAAGAAGTGGCAACCCACTCCAGTATTCTTGCCTGGAGAATCCCGTGGACAGAGGAGCCTTGCGAACTACAGTCCAACTGGTCTCAAAGAGTCAGACATGACTGAGTGTGCACGTACACACACATACACACACACATAGCCATCACAAGAGAATGGGATATAGGGTCTGTTCACCTCCTTATCTCCTATATCAGGCACCTCCTGTCAGGAGGCGGAGGCCACACAATAATTTGAACAAGGTAAGTTTAATATAAAGAATTATTAACCACTTTAGAAGAGATAAATTACCAAACGGTGATAAAAGAGAATATTTAAATAATCTATAGTTGATGGTGAGAGCCTGTTACACTGAATTATGTAACCCTTGCCCAAATTCACACATTAAAGCCCTGACCCCTATGTGACTGTATTTGGAGGAAGAACCTTTAGGGAAATAATTAAGGTTAAATGAGTTCTAAGAGTCGAACCTTAATCCAACATGATTGTTGTCCTTTAAGGAAAGGAAGAGATAACAGAGGTGCTGATGCTCAGAGGGCAGACCATGTGAGGGCCCAGTGAAAAGGGGGCCCTCTGGAAGTCCAAAAAGGTCTTCACCACAAAAGTCAAGTTTGCAGGCACCTAGGTCATGGCCTTTCAGCTTCCTGAGTTGTGCAAAAATAAATGTCTGCGTTTTAAACCACCCAGTCTGTGGTATTTTGTATGGCAGCCCAGGCAGATAAAACAGCTCCCACGAAAGAACAAACATAGACTAAACAAAATATTTCCATCACACATATAGATATATCTATCCCCTCACTCCCTGGCCCTATCTCAGTGGGTATGCAAGAATGTAAGCTGGGAAGTTCCCACAAGTAAGTGGACTACCCACTTCTCTGCCCAAAGATGTGACACCCACTGCCACACCAGAAGCTCCACTCCAAGATGGTGATTATTCTGTGTATCAAACTTCTGGAAGATTTCCTCAGTCTTGATCTACCTTCTGTTTCATTAAAGATTTTATCTGGAAACTTGATCTTGGAATTTTTAATATGAGTCTTTCCAATAGTTATCCAAAGCCCTAACATTGCACACGCACGCGCGGGCACACACACACACATGCACACACAGCTTCTCTCTTCCTTCTGGATAATCCAGTATGACTTTGGGCATGAGAAAAGCTCTAGTCTCAAAGACTTCTTGCATTTTCTTCCTTGGCCATCATTCACAGGAGCTGGTCAGCAACATATGGTCAGCAACATATGTTACCATTGCTGAAAGTCTGTCTTGTTAGACAAGCTTCAGTTCAGCCCAGAATACACACCAGTTCAGCCCAGAACCACTTATTTCTCTTCTCTGAAAAGATCTATACTTAAAGCCATACTTTCTTTACAAACATAGGATGACTGTGTCAGAAATGAAATATTCCTAATAATCACATTATTCACAAAAGGGAAGGAATCTTGGTGCCTTTCATCATACATATATCTTAACTTTGTTTTCCACCATTTCTGGGGCATAAACAATGGGTGAACCACATATTGTTGACACCACTTGTGTAATTTTTCCACTCATTTTTCTGCTCATCCTATTCATGTTTTTATAGTTAATTTAGTCTTTGATGGTTACAGATATAGCCAAATTAAATGGATGAAAACCAGCTAATCTTGCAAAGTGTAAATTTCCTCTTTTTGGCAAATGACTTATAGGATAAAAAATTAAGAGATTCTTTTCAAAAGTGTCAACAATTTTTTCACAGACATTTTATGGTTTGGGTTTTATGGTGAACGATTTGATACACTTTACAGCTCAACTGTAGAATTAATTTTGTATACGCAGATTCCCAAAATGCCTGCATTTTGCACAAAAGATTCAGCATGAAACAATACCTGTTGTTTAAATGCCCGTAAAATATCTAGAAAACACTTGACACTCATCTACTCATAAAACAGATGTGCATACAAACATCCTTTAATCTCTCTGAATTGGCTTCTTCAGGGATCTTGTTAAAGCTGCATGAGGCCAACTGAAGCTCAAAGGGGAGAATAATGAAGCCTTGTGTGAAGCTTGCTGCCATCTATAAATGGCCAGAAAACAGAAGATTTTGTAACTGTGCTAAACAATGGGTTTATAGGTCAGGATGCTACTGCTGAGAAAGGAACATTTTTCAGGTTGCCTTTGATGAGACCAGCATAATTTTAAAGCCATTTTTACTGCAAAAGCACCTGACCCAATAAAGGACAATGGTTTATGGATAATACCTAGTTCCCCTTCTGAGTGTGTCAGCATTTCTGTTGATCTAAAAATGTACTGACTCTATAAGTTCCTTGCAGAAGACCCATCACTGCCAGGTAGTGGCAGAGATCTGGAAGGTTCAGGCAGTGACCAAGGGAACACAGTTAACTGAACGAGATCATCCCTCTCAGCTGTCTCCAGTGAGGTAAGAGATGTGAATACTGGCGAGTAGAAATTAGCCCCCTTTCTTTGGAACTGCTATTAATGCTTTGACTCAGTGGTCTCCCATGTGTCCTTAACCTCTTTTTCCATTAGCAACAATAAAAATAATATTTTCAAAACATCAAAAATTAGTGATGCCTTCACTTGTTGAACAAAGTTTGAAATGTAACAATGCCTGCTAAATCTTTTTAAAGCTTCTAGATAAAAGGTTGTTTCCTACTTTTTCCCTGTGTGTGTGTGTTGTGTGTGTGTGTGTGTGTGTGTTTGAAATATAGATGAATTGTGGTTCATTTAGATTGATGTCAATCTACATTTGCCCAGTGCCGGCTATTAGGTCAAATGCTTTCTTTACAAACCTGGATACAGAGTTTCTGAAAAGGCTAGGTTAGCAGTAGAAAAATTGTCAGGTCAAATATTTTCCTGTGAATGATGCCATTCTGAAATCCAGGTGTGTGCAGGTAGTTAATTAAACACTTGCAGTTAATTTCCTTTTCCCAGATATACACATTCACAAAGTTAGCAAAAATGTTTCTTCTGCAGATGGATAATGTTGACCCATATATCTGTGTCATCAAATAACATGAGTTTGAAACTTTAGGAAGATTGAGCATGAATTTCATGATTTGAGTGTCAGAGTAGATATGGACCACTCTCAGTGATTCTGGGTCTATGGTGTAGGATGTTTATTTTCATGCTGAGTTGCAGTTTACTGAGCTTATTTTACTTATTGGATGGCATGTATAATTGATATCCAGTCTAAACATAAAACTTAAGCTTAGGTCTAAACAGACATATGAGTGGCTAGGTAACAGAGAGATAGATCATTCTATTTTTTAAAATATTCATTTATTTATTTTAATTGGAGGCTAATTACTTTAAAATATTGTATTGGTTTTGCCATACATCAACATGTATCCACCACAGGTATACACATGTTCCCCATCCTGAACCCCCCTACCACCTCCCTCCCCATCCCATCCCTCTGGGTCATCCCAGTGCACCAGCCATGAGCATCCTGTCTCATGCATCAAACCTGGACTGGTGATTCATTTCACATATGATATTATACATGTTTCAATGCCATTCTCCCAAATCATCCCACCCTCAGCCTCTCCCACAGAGTCCAAAAGACTGTTCTATACATCTGTGTCTCTTTTGCTGTCTCTCATACAGGGTTATTGTTACCATCTTTCTAAATCCCATATATATGCATTAGTATACTGATCATTCTAAATTTAGAAAATTCATACAGAAACAATGCAAATTGCACATTAACAAACTGTTCCAAATGTTAAGTCTAGAGCAAAAATAATAATTATTTATAGATTTATGATCACCTAAAGTAGGCAATTCGGCAATGTAATACAACTGCACAGAAGTGCATTATGTATATATGTATGTGTATGTATATATATACACTGTGCTGTGCTTAGTCGCTCAGTCATGTCCAACTCTTTGCAACCCATGCACTGTAGCCCACTAGGCTCCTCTGTCCATGGGATTTCCCAGGCAAGAATACCAGTGTGGACTGCCAATTTCTTCTTCACAGGATCTTCCCAACCCAGGGATCAAACCCACATCTCATGTCTCCTGCATTGTAGGTGGATTTTTTATCTGCCAAGCCATTGGAGAAGCCCTAGGTATATGTGTGTGCATATATATATATACACATATACATATACACAATTCATAGCCAAATCTCCCAACATAAGAGATTACAGATATATCCTTTATTTAAAGATTTTTCCCTTTACCCCTTTATTTAGGAAGTATTTATGTTCCTAAGGAGCCAAGACTGGCTTCATATCTGGGACAGTATGGGTCTAACTTGTTTAGTAATCACATTGGTGCTGAGCATAAATTTGTAATAAAGTCTGTCAAATGTAAGTGAAGAGTAAGTTTAGCAGTACAAATATAGAGCATATTAAGTGTCCCCTCACCAAATCTGTCTCCTGGCAGACAGGCTTGATATACAACTTGTTCTGGTTGCAGAATGTTAAATTATTAAAGCAAGGTAGACAAGCTCATCTGAACAAGCTAGCAGACTGTTAAGAGGCTCAATTGCCTTGTTCATGTGAATTTTCTTCAGCCTTCATTTTCTTGGTCCATTTATCATTAGCAATTCTCTGGACAACTCAGACTCACAAAGTGCTTTAGTTCTAGAATGCACAGCTCTGCAGTGACCATTTAAACTCATTTAAACTTGTGGTTAAATTGGACAGGATCAATTCAACTGAACTCAGCTCACCTGTACAAAGAAATCATTGGCTCATTTGATTCCCCAACTAAAGTCAAACTTCAGCAATAGTATCAATAGTGGGAATCAGGAGTTATTATCAAAATACCTCAACTTACAAATCAGAAGGCTTTGGTAACATTTTTTAACTACCACATTGCCAAGGAGAATGTAGATCACATAGGGACTATTTCTGATATCACGTCTCAGTTGAACTGTATTATAATGTTTGTGATGGCAGTAATGTCATATGTGTAGGTACAAATAAAACAGTAAGCAAATGCTATGTACCTTTGCGAAGAATACTTTTTCTGCAACCAATAAAGGTGATCCAAGTAAGAAAAAATGATATGTCAAAGCATAAATATCTTTAGAAATTAATGATGAATGAACCTAAACAAGGCATAGCTCAAATTTCACCCATGTCATTGAGTGCAAATGATTTCTTTCTATTTCTGAGCTTCTGACATTTTCTATATATTTCGTGTCATAGCTGTGGAGGTATGCTTATTCCTATGAGACTGTATTTTTTAGTATTAAGTTTCATTTATTTATATACAAGTTGCACATTTATATACAATAGCACATGTCTGTTGAATGCCTACTTTGTATACAGTACTAGACATAGGGAGAAAAATCAATATCATTAACTTATAAGTCCCACCCTTAGTGACTGCATAAATCATTATCTGGAGAGCATTTTGTTGTTGTTGTTACTCCCTTCAAAACAGTATGAATAAATGTTCAGCGAACAGTCTGTGAATGATAGAAAAAATAAGTCAATATGACTATTTTCAAATAAATGTTATCACATATGTGCTTTTTCATTCCTGAGGAACTGACCTTTGATACTTGTTCCAGAAAGGTGCCCAGGGCTTTCCCCAAATTATGCATTCCTGGTTTTCTGTTCTGAATGCATGTGTGCTCAGTTGCTTTAGTCCTGTCTGACTCTTTATAACCCCATGGACTGTAGCCTGCCAGGCTTCTCTGTCCATGGGATTCTCCAGGCAAGAATTCTGGAGTAGGTTCCCACACCCTCATACAGGGCCCAGGGATCAAACCTAGATCTCCTGCATTGCAGGCGGATCCTTTACTGTTGAGCCACTGGGGAAGCCCTTTCTCCTGACTATGCAGCCTCTTTATTATTTGCCTCATATCTGAACAGTTGATATCTGCTTCTGGTTAAATTTGTTCTACTGAGTGGCTAGGTAAAAATTAACTGCCTCTACTCACTCCATTCAGAGAAGGTGATGGCACCCCACCCCAGTACTCTTGCCTGGAAAATCTCTTGGACAGAGGAGCCTGGTAGGCTGCAGTCCATGGGGTCGCTAAGAGTCTGATATGACTGAGAGACTTCCCTTTCACTTTTCCCTTTCATGCACTGGAGAAGGAAATGGCAACCCACTCCAGTTGTTCTTGCCTGGAGAATCCCAGGGACAGGGGAGCCTGGTGGGCTGCCGTCTATGGGGTCGCACAGAGTCGGACACAACTGAAGTGACTTAGCATCAGCAGCAGCACTCACTCCCTTTTCAATTCTACAAGGGGGTTCATTCCAAGAACATCAGATTAAGGAAAATTTCAATACCAGATTTGGTACCTAAAAGACTAGGAATATCACAGCTTATTTTGCCAGAAGAGTATTAGTCCCTGAACATATTAAGTGGCCTTTTTCCCTATTGAGGAGGAAAGCTAAATCCCCTGACTGTCTAGTTCTGTTGCTGTTGATGTTGGTCATTCAGTCTTGTCCAAGTCTTTGCAACCACATAGACTGAAGCATGTCAGGATTCCCTGTCCTTACCATCTCCCGGAGCTTGCTCAAACTCATGTCCAGTGAGCTGGTGATGCCATCCAACCATCTCATCCTCTGTCATCCCCTTCTCCTCTTGCTCTCAATGTTTCCCAGCATCAGGGTCTTTTCCATTGAGTTGGATCTTTGTTTGCATCAGGTGTCCAAACTATTGGAGTTTCAGCTTCAGCATCAGTCCTTCCAGAGAATGTTCAGGATTGATTTCATTTAGGATTGACTGGTTTGATTTCCTTGCAGTCCAAGGAACCCTCAAGAGTCTTCTACAACACCACAGTTCAAAGGCATCAACTTTTTGGTACTCAGCTTTATTTATGGTCCAACTCCCACATCCATACATGAGAAAAAAGAAAAGAATGAAAGTGAAGTCACATGCGATCCCAAACATGAACCCCCATCCCACCTCCCTCACCGTGGTGGATTCAGGTCAATGTATGGCAAAACCAATACAGTATTGTAAAGTAAAATAAAGTAAAAAAAAAAAAAAAAAGAAAGAAAGAAAGTGAAGTTACTCAGTCATGTCTGACTCTTTGCGACCACATGGACTGTAGTCTACCAGACTCCTCTGTCCATAGGATTTTTCAGGCAAGAGTACTAGAGTGGGTTGACATGTCCTTCTCCAGGGGATCTTCCTGACTTAGGGATCGAACCCAAGTCTCCTGCATTTCAGGTAGATGCTTTACCGTCTGAGCTACCAGAGAAAAATCATAGCTACCAGAGAAAAAGGAATGAAAATCTATAGCTTTGACTATATGGACCTTTGTCAGTAAAGTAATGTTTCTGCTTTTTACTATGCTATCTAGGTTGGTCATATAGCTTTTCTTCCAAGAAGCAAGCAACTTTAAATGTCATGGCTGAACTCACCATCTGGAGTGATTTTGGAGCCCAAGAAAATAAAATTTCTTGCTGTTTCCACGGTTTCCCCATTTATTTGCCATGAAGTGATGGGATCAGATGCCATGATCTTGGTTTTTTTAATGTTGAGTTTTAAGCCAGATTTTTCACTCTCCTCTTTCACTTTCATCAAGAGGCTCTTCAGTTTTTCTTCACTTTCTGCCATAGGGTGGTGTCCTCTGCATATCTGAGGTTATTAATATATCTCCTGGCAATTTTGATTCCAGATTGTAATTCATCCAGGTTGGCATTTCTCATGATGTACACTGCATATAAGTTAAATAAGCAGGGTAACAATACACAGCCTTGATGTACTCCTTTCTCAATTTGGAACCAATCTGTTGTTCCATGTCTGGTTCTAACTGTTGTGTCTTGACCATCATACAGGTTCCTCAGGAGGCAGGTAAGGTGGTCTGGTATTCTCATCTATTTAAGAATTTCCCACAGTTTGCTGTGATCCACACAGTCAAAGCCTTTAGTGTAGTCAATGAAGCAGAAGTAGATTGTTTCCTGGAATTCTTTTGCTTTTTCTATGGTCCAACAGATGGCGATTTGATGTCTGGCTTTTCTGCCTTTTCTAAATCCAGTTTGTACGTTTGGAAGCTCTTGGTTTACGTACTGTTGAAGCCTGGCATGGAGAATTTTGAGCATTACTTTGCTAGCTTGTGAAATGAGTGCAATTGTGTGGTAGTTTGGACATTTTTTGGCATTGCTCTTCTTTGGGATTCAAATGAAAACTGACGTTTTCCAGTCCTGTGGCCACTGTTGAGTTTTCCAAATTTGCTGACATACTAAGGTTTATGATGCACTTGAATAGCATCATCTTTTAGGGTATGAAATAGCGCAAATGGAATTCCACCACTTCCACTAGCTTTGTTCATAGTGATGCTTCCCAAGGCCCACTTGAATTTGCACTAAAAGATATCTAGCTCTAGGTGAGTGACCACACCATCGTCATTATCTAAGTCATAAAGATCTTTTTTGTATAGTTCCACCTCTTCTTCATGTCTTCTGCTTCTGTTAGGTCCATAACATTTCTAACCTTTTTTGTGCCCATCTTTTCATTATATTTTCCCTTGGTATCTCTAATTTTCTTGAAGAAATCTCTAGACATGTCCATTCTATGGTTTTCCTCTTTTTTAAAAAAATTTTTATTTTTTGCATTGTTAACTTAGGAAGGCTTTCTTATCTCTCCTTGCTATTCTTTGGAACTCTGCATTCAGATGGGTATATCTTTCCTTTTCTCCCTTGCCTTTAGTTTCTCTTCTTTTCTCAGCTATTTGTAAGGCCTTCTCAGACAACCATTTTGCCTTTTTGCATTTCTTTTTCTTCAAGATGGTTTTGATCACCACCTCCTTTTTTTAAATTTTACTTTATTTTACTTTACAATACTATATTGGTTTTGCCATACATCAACATGAATCCGCCACGGGTGTACATGAGTTCCCAATCCTGAACCCCCCTCCCACATCCCTCCCCATATCGTCTCTCTGGGTTATCCCAGTGCACCAGCCCCAAGCATCTGTATCCTGCATCAAACCTAGACTGGCGATTCATTTCTTTCTTGATATTATACATGTTTCAATGCCATTCTCCCAAATCATCTCACCTCTCCCTCTCCCACAGAGTCCAAAAGTCTGTTCTATACATCTGTGTCTCTTTTGCTGTCTCGCATACAGGGTTATTGTTACCATCTTTCTAAATTCCATATATATGTGTTAGTATACTGCATTGGTGTTTTTCTTTCTGGCTTACTTCACTCTGTATAATCGGCTCCAGTTTCATCCATCTCATTAGAACTGATTCAAATGTATTCTTTTTAATGGCTGAGTAATACTTCATTGTGTATATGTACCACAGCTTTCTTATCCATTCGTCTGCTGATGGACATCTAGGTTGCTTCCATGTCCTGGCTATTATAAACAGTGCTGTGATGAACATTGGGGTACACGTGTCTCTTTCAATTCTGGTTTCCTCCGTGTGTATGCCCAGCAGTGGGATTACTGGGTCATGGATTGGAAGAATCAATATAGTGAAAATGAGTATACTACCCAAAGCAATCTACAGATTCAATGCAATCCCTATCAAGCTACCAGCGGTATTTTTCACAGAGCTAGAACAAATAATTTCAGTTTGTATGGAAATACAAAAAACCTCAAATAGCCAAAGCAATCTTGAGAAATAAGAACGGAACTGGAGGAATCAACATGCCTGGCTTCAGGCTCTACTACAAAGCTCACTACCTCCTTTACAACGTCACGAACCTTTGTCCATAATTCTTCAGGCACTCTGCCTATCAGATCTAATCCCTTGAATCTATTTGTCACTTCCACTGTATAATCTTAAGGGATTTGATTTAGGTCATACCTGAATGGTCTAGTGGTTTTCCCTACTTACTTCAATTTAAGTCTGAATTTGGCAATAAGGAGTTCATGGTCTGAGCCACAATCAGCTCCCAGTCTTGTTTTTGCTGACTGAATAGAGCTTCTCCATCTTTGGCTGCAAAGAATATAAATATCTGATTTTGGTATTGGCCATCTGATGATGTCCATGTATAGAGTCTTCTCTTGTGTTGTTGGAAGAACGTGTTTGCTATGACCAGTGTATTCCCTTGGCAAAACTCTATTAGACTTTCTGCTTCATTTTGTACTCTAAAGCCAAACATTTTTGTTATTCCAGACATCTCTTGGCTTCCTATTTTTGCCCAGTCCCCTATGGTGAAAAAGACTTTTTTTTTTGGAGTTAATTCTAGAAATTGTTGTTGGAAAATGAAGTGGCAACCCAATCCAGTGTTCTTACCATAAGAATTCCATGGACAGAGGAGCCTGGTAAGGCTACAGTCTATGGGGTTGCGACAGTCAGACATGACTTAGTGACTAAACCATCACCTAGAAAGTCTTGTAGGTCTTTATAGGAACTGTCAGCTTTGGCTTCTTTGGTAGTGGTTGGGGCATAGACCTGGATTACTGTGATATTGAATGGTGTGCCTTGGAAATGAACAGAGATTATTCTGTCATTTTTGAGGTTCTACTCAAGTACTGCATTTACCCACCAACATGTCTGTGCCTCTTTTCAATCAAATCTGGAGGTCTTGACTCACTACTCTAATTTGTATTTCTTAATTGATATGTTTTCTAGTTTTTATTGGTTACAAATGTTTTTTACAGTCTTCAAATAATTTTCAAATTGAGAGAGATGACTATCTTGCACAAAATTGCTACTTGCATTTTCATTTCTGTTAAATACCTCTTTAAGAATACATCAGCTTAATGAAGTTGTTAAATTGAAAAAATGAATAAATTAATAAAATTAATAAAGTTAAGGTGACCTTTTCATTATTACTATTTTATTAGTTTCTCAATTTTTAACTTTAAATGTAATGCTTCACCAATTCTTTCTCCAACTATTTAACAATTATTACATCTTAGGCACTCTCCTAGGTGCTGGCCAAATAAAACAAGAATGTGCATGCTAAGTCGCTTCAGTCATGTCCAGGTCTTTGTAACCCTATGGACTATAGCTCACAAGTCTCCTCTGTTCAGATTCTCCAGGCAAGAATACTGGAGTGTGTTGCCATTTCCTTCTCCAGGGTTTCCTGACCCAGGGTTTGAACCTGCATGTCTTATGTTTACTGCATTGACAGGTGGGTTCTTTACCATTAGAACCACTGGGAAGCCCCAAAACAATGAATAAAACCAGATAAACATCACTAGCTTCATGGATCTTGTCTTCTTGATGATAAAAAATACAACCAACTTTTCTTTCTGCATAAAAAGAACTATTTTACTTCTTCAAATCTGATGTTCTCAGAAGACTAAAATAAATAACCAAAACATAAAATAAATATGTATTAAGAGTAAACATCTCATCTATTTCTTGGGCAGAGATTCATGCAAATGTGGTCAGAAGGCATTCCCAATTGGCTATTACCTCTTTAAGAAACTAATATGGTTTACCTCATCTGTTGATCAGTAGTTCTCAAATTATTATTCCCAGAACAGCAATATTAGCATTAGGACCCTCTGAGGGTCAATATTAGCATTCTGACCCTCTGAATGGAAATGCACATTCTATGGCCTCATGGGCCCTCTGAATTAGACAGACTGATGACAGGGACCAGCAACCTATGTTAAGTTCTCACACAGATTTGGATGAAACTGCAGAGGGTGTACAGTTAGGAGTCTCAGGCAAAGTGGAGAATGTTGGCATACCAAGATGAGACAGAATTAGCTGGCATGACTCATGTTAGTAATTACCATTTCTATATAGAGATGCAATTTGCAAAGTTATTTTCATAAGTTTTATACCAGTCAATCATTAATGCAGTGTGCTATGTTAAGAAATATCATCTTTGTGATGATTAATTGTGTAGGTCAATTTGACTGCCCAGAAATCTGGTTGAACAGGATTTCTGAGTGTGTCTGGGAGGGTGTTTCTGGAAGATATTAGCATTTGAATTGGTGAACTGAGGAAAGCAGATGGCCCTTTCTAATGTGGACGGACATCGTCTAATCTACTGAAGGCCTGAATAGAACAAAAATGTGGAGGACAGACAAATTTGTCCTCTCTCTGTTCTTAGTGAGATCATAAGCCTTGTTTAACTGCATATTGAGGATGGCAGAGAATTTCATGCTCACAGTACCTATACAACTAGCCAGTAAGCACATTATTAGTCATTAGAGAAATGCAAATTAAAATCACAGTGAGATACCACATAAGGCTTTCCAGGTGACTCAGTGGTAAAGAATTTGCCTGCCAAGCAGGAGACATGGGTTTGATCACTGGATCAGGAAGATCCCCTGGATAAGGAAATGGCAACCCACTCCAGTATTCTTGCCTGGAGAATCCCATGGGCAGAATCATATATGACTCAGTACCTAAAGAGCAGCAGCAGAGATACCAATTCACAAAATTTAGGATGGCTATAATTAAAAGGATGAATAAAATCTATTTTATCTGATATGAGTATTGCTACTCCTGCTTTCTTTTGGTCTCTATTTGTGTGGAATGTCTTTTTCCAGCCTTTCACTTTCAGTCTGTATGTGTCCCTTGTTTTGAGGTGGGTCTCTTGTAGACAACACATATAGGGGTCTTGTTTTTGTGTCCATTCAGCCAGTCTTTGTCTTTTGGTTGGGTCATTCAATCCATTTACGTTTAAGGTAATTATTGATAAGTATGATCCATTTGCCATTTACTTTATTGTTTTGGGTTCGTGTTTATACACCCTTTTTGTGTTTCCTGTCTAGAGAATATCCTTCAGCATTTATTGGAGAGCTGGTTTGGTGGTGCTAAATTCTCTCAGCTTTTGCTTGTCTGTAAAGCTTTTGATTTCTCCTTCATATTTGCATGAGATCCCTGCTGGGTACAGTAATCTGGGCTGTAGGTTATTTTCTTTTACCACTTTAAGTATGTCTTGCCATTCCCTCCTGGCCTGAAGCATTTCTATTGAAAGATCAGCTGTTATCCTTATGGGAATCCCCTTGTGTGTTATTTGTTGTTTTTCCCTTGCTGCTTTTAATATTTGTTCTTTGTGTTTGATCTTTGTTAATTTGATTAATATGTGTCTTGCAGTGTTTCGCCTTGGGTTTATCCTGTTTGGGACTCTCTAGGTTTCTTGGACTTGAGTGATTATTTCCTTCCCCATTTTAGGAAAGTTTTCAACTATTAGCTCTTAAGTTTAGGTCTCAATTACAGGAGAAAAACTATTAAAAATTCCAACATATGGAGGCTGAACAACACACTTCTGAGTAACCAACACATCACAGAAGAAATCAAAAAAGAAATCAAAATATGCATATAAATGAATGAAAATGAAAACACAACGACCCAACACCTGTGGGACACTATAAAAGCAGTGCTAAGGGGAAAGTTCATAGCAATACAAGCATACCTCAAGAAACAAGAAAAAGTCAAATAAATAACCTAACTCTACACCTAAAACAACTAGAAAAGGAAGAAAGGGTGAACCCCAGGGTTAGTAGAAGGAAAGAAATCTTAAAAATTAGGGCAGAAATAAATGTAAAAGAAACAAAAGAGACCATAGCAAAAATCAACAAAGCCAAAAGCTGGTTCTTTGAAAGGATAAATAAAATTGACAAACCATTAGCCAGACTTATCAAGAAACAAAGAGAGAAAAATCAAATCAATAAAATTAGAAATGAAAATGGAGAGAACACAACAGACAACACAGAAATACAAAGGATCATAAGAGACTACTATCAGCAATTATATGCCAATAAAATGGACAACGTGGAAGAAATGGACAAATTCTTAGAAAAATACAACTTTCCAAAACTGAACCAGGAAGAAATAGAAAATCTTAACAGACCCATCACAAGCACAGAAATTGAAACTGTAATCAGAAATCTTCCAACAAACAGAAGCCCAGGTCCAGACGGCTTCACAGATGAATTCTACCAAAAATTTCGAGAAGAGCTAATACCTATCCTGCTCAAACTCTTCCAGAAAATTGCAGAGGGAGGTAAACTTCCAAACTCATTTTATGAGGCCACCATCATCCTAATACCTGACACAGATGCCACAAAAAAAGAAAACTACAAGCCAATATCACTGATGAACACAGATGCAAAAATCCTTAACAAAATTCTAGCAATCAGAATCCAACAACACATGAAAAAGATCATACACCATGACCAAGTGGGCTTTATCCCAGGGATGCAAGGATTCTTCAGTATCTGCAAATCAATCAATGTAATTCACCACATTAACAAATTGAAAAATAAAAGCCATATGATTATCTCAATAGATTCAGAGAAAGCCTTTGACAAAATTCAACATCCATTTATGATAAAAACTCTACAGAAAGCAGGAATAGAAGGGACATACCTCAACATAATAAGAGCTACATATGACAAACCTGCAGCAAACATTATCCTCAATGGTGAAAAATTGAAAACATTTCCCCTAAAGTCAGGAACAAGACAAGGGTGCCCACTTTCACCACTACTATTCAACATAGTTCTGGAAGTTTTGGCCACAGCAATCAGAGCAGAAAAAGAAATAAAAGGAATCCAAATTGGAAAAGAAGAAGTAAAACTCTCACTGTTTGCAGATGACATGATCCTCTACATAGAAAGCCCTAAAGACTCCACCAGAAAATTACTAGAGCTAATCAATGAATAGAGTAAAGTTGCAAGATATAAAACCAACACCCAGAAATCCCTTGCATTCCTATACACTAATAATGAGAAAGTAGAAAAAGAAATTAAGGAAACAATTCCATTCACCGTTGCAACGAAACAAATAAAACACTTAGGAATATACCTACCTAAAGAAACTAAAGACCTATGTATAGAAAACGATAAAACACTGGTGAAAGAAATCAAAGAGGACACTAATAGATGGAGAAATATACCATGCTCATGGATTGGAAGAAGCAATATAGTGAAAATGAGGATACTACCCAAAGCAATCTACAGATTCAGTGCAATCCCTATCAAGCTACCAGTGGTATTTTTCACAGAACTAGAACAAATAATTTCACAATTTGTATGGAAATACAAAAAACCTTGAATAGCCAAGGCAATCTTGAGAAAGAAGAATGGAATGGGAGGGATCAACATGGCTGACTTCAGGCTCTACTACAAAGCCACAGTCATCAAGACAGTATAGCACTGGCACAAAGACAGAAATATAGATCAATGGAATAAAATAGAAAGCCCAGAGATAAATCCACACACCTATGGACACCTTATCTTTGACAAAGGAGGCAAGAATATACAATGGATTAAAGACAATCTCTTTAACAAGTGGTGCTGGGAAAACTGGTCAACCGCTTGTAAAAGAATGAAACTACATAGCTTTCTAACACCATTCACAAAAATAAACTCAAAATGGATTAAATATCTAAATGTAAGACCAGAAACTATAAAACTCCTAGAGGAGAACTTAGGCAAAACACTCTCCAACATAAATCACAGCAGGATCCTCTATGATCCACCTCCCAGAATACTGGAAATTAAAGCAAAAATAAACAAATGGGATCTAATTAAACTTAAAAGCTTCTGCACAACAAAGGAAACTATAAGCAAGGGGAAAAGACAGCCTTCGGAATGGGAGAAAATAATAGCAAATGAAGCAACTAATAAGCAACTAATCTCAAAAATATACAAGCAACTTAGGCAGCTCAATTCCAGAAAAATAAATGACCCAATCGAAAAATGGGCCAAAGAACTAAATAGACATTTCTCCAAAGAAGACATACGGATGGCTAACAAACACATGAAAAGATGCTCAACATCACTCATTATCAGAGAAATGCAAATCAAGACCACAATGAGGTACCATTTCACAGCAGTCAGAATGACTGCAATCCAAAAGTCTACAAGCAATACATGCTGGAGAGGGTGTGGAGAAAAGGGAACACTCTTACACTGTTGGTGGGAATGCAAACTAGTACAGCCACTATGGAGAACAGTGTAGAGATTCCTTGAAAAATTGCAAATAGAACTGCCTTATGACCCAGCAATCCCACTGATGGGCATACGCACCGAGGAAACCAGAATTGAAAGAGACACGTGTACCCCAATGTTCATCACAGCACTGTTTATTATAGCCAGGACATGGAAGCAACCTAGATGTCCATCAGCAGACGAATGGATAAGAAAGCTGTGGTACATATACACAATGGAGTATTACTCAGCCATTAAAAAGAATACATTTGAATCAGTTCTAATGAGGTGGATGAAACTGGAGCCGATTATACAGAGTGAAGTAAGCCAGAAAGAAAAACACCAATGCAGTATACTAACACATATATATGGAATTTAGAAAGATGGTAACAATAACCCTGTATGCAAGACAGCAAAAGAGACACAGATGTATAGAACAGACTTTTGGACTCTGTGGGAGAGGGAAAGGGTGGGATGATTTGGGAGAATGTCATTAAAACATGTATACTATCATGTAAGAAACGAACTGCCAGTCTAGGTTCGATACTGGATACAGAATGCTTGAGGCTGGTGCACTGGGATGACCCAGAGAGATGATATGAGGAGGGAGGTGGGAGGGGGGCTCAAGATTGGGAACTCATGTACATGTGGTGGATTCATGTCAATGTATGGCAAAACCAATACAGTATTGTAAAGTAAAATAAAGTTAAAAAAAAAAAAAGGATGAGTAATAACAAATGCTGACAAGAAAGTGTAAAGCTTGGGACCTCCATGCAATTGGTTTTAATCATAAAACTAATGAAGATACAGCCCATAGGACAGATGAACCTTGAAAAGATTATGCTAATTGAAAGAAGATAAACACAAAAGAAACATATTATATGATTCTCTTTATATGAAATACCCAGATAAGCAATAGAGACAAAAGTAGATTGGGAGCTGGCAGTGGAGGGTAGGGAAGAAGAGGGAGGGTCTAGTAATGGGTATGTGATGTTACATGGGGGTGAATCCACTAAATTGCACACTGAAAAAGAACAGATTTTATGCTATATGTATTATATTTCAATTTTTTAAAATTGAGAATGATATCATGATCTTTTCCATGATTAGGAGGTAGCTAGCGGAACTGAAAAGCTGTTTGGTTCCAGCGAAAATAAATAAGATTGAAGTTCAATAATTATGCTGTCTAATTTATCTATCTTCATCTGAGCCTTCTTAAAAAGTAAGCAATGTAATTGAGTAGAGCATCAAGGAAAAGTGTGCAATTACCACCCTGGATAAAGGTACTTATTTAAACAGACAAGAGCTCATATGCAAAGCACTGACCACTCACTAAACTGTTAGCTCTGGAATGTGGTTTCACCCACTCAAAGTGAGGGGTGCTGTTTCTAATTTGCATAAATGTGCTATTAATATATGGAATTATATGAATTAACACTAATAAAAACAATGGAAGGGAATATCTGCTAGTTCAATATAATTCATATTTATAGTTCAATGTTAAGAGAACTATTATAATTATGAAAATAGCATTCTTAATCTCAGGCAAGTCATCCTGAAAAAAAATTGTTTTTTTCTTGGCTGTGCCACGTGACTTGAGGATCTCAGTTCTCCAATAAGGGATTCAAGGCAGTAAAAAACATCAAATCCTAACCACTGGACTGCCAGGGAATTCTCTTTCCTGAAAATATTTGATGCAAATATGTGCATATCCTTCTAAAATATGATATTTAGTACTAATTCATTCAAATTAATTACACCAGTCAACTGGTTCAGCAAAAATAGGAAAGGGAACTAAATGGATATATTCAGTTCAGTTCAGTTCAGTTCAGTCTCTCAGTCGTGTCTGACTCTTTGCAACCTCATGAGTCGCAGCACACCAGGCCTCACTGTCCATCACCAACTCCCGGAGTTCACTCAGACTCACATCCTTCGAGTCAGTGATTAACAGATATCAAACACAATCTGCTTGCAGAGTTCTTAGAATGTTTCCTACAAGTAATAGTCATTTCCATATAAAGTAATATTTATTTCCTGTACATAAGTAGAAAAATTTAATATGTAATAACTTATAGATTATAAATTGGGCATGTGCACAAAAGTGACAAAGTGTTCTAAGAGGCAAAATACATTGCAAAATGCCAAATAACAAAGCATGTTTTAGGTACAATAGTTAATGAACTATGTCTGACACATCTTAGACAGTCTTTAGATTAACACTAAAAGTTTACATCTTTAGCCATGCATAATAAGCTTCATCTTAATGCAAGTTTAGTTAACAAACACTAGAACTAATGTTTTTACATTTTCATCTTCAAATAAAACCAGGGGTGAAATATGAAAACAACATTCAACAATTTTACTAGTATGTCAATGACCCGCATAGAAAGATGTCAATTAAAACCGAATTGCTGGCTGTCTATCCTTGGAATGACCAAAAATGCCTACGTGTTTTCTACAAAAGTTAGTATAGGGTATAAAAACCAAATTGGGATGTCACTATCTAATGCATAAAAGAATCATTCAATTGTCAAAGCAATATTACCTCTAAATGTTTTCTGGTCAATATACAACACCAAAAACCTACAACTTTGCACAGATGACTTTTTTTTGGAAACTGGAATAGGTACAAAACCTGTTTCACAGTTATACACTGACCAGTATTTGTGAGACTTATGAACTTTAAAAAAGTTGATTCAATGTTAAAATTATGACGTGAATTCAAGGTAGAAAAGAAAAAAATGTGGCTGTGTTATTTAATTGAACACCCCCCACCAGCACCACTGCAAAAAAAAAAAAAAAAAAAGAAAGAAAAAGAAAAACACATCACCAAGGAGCTTCCCTGGTGGCTCAGTGGTAAAAAGTCCACCTGCCAACACAGTAGACGTAGGTTCAAATACTGGTCCAAGAAGATTCCACATGCCTCAGAGCAACCAAGCCTATGCACCACAACTACTGAACCTGTGCTCTAGAAGCCAAAAGCTGAAACTTCTAAAGCCCTCACATTCTAGAGCTCATGTTCTGCAACACAAGAAGGCACTGCATTGAGAAACCTGAGTACCACAACTAAAGCGTAGCTTCTGATGGCTGCAACTAGAGAGGAGTCCACACAGCAACGAAGACCCAGCACAACCAAAAATAAATACATACAATTGTAAAAAGTCACTAAGGTCTAACTGCCATAGATATACTAGCAAACTCATTGCTACCTAACAGTCCTGACATACTGGCTGTAGGATATATTTTAAGCAAATATTGCTAACTTTAAAGAAGATAATTAATAGGAGAATTACTTTTCTAAATCATGTTTAATTATTCTACTTACAAATTTTAAAAGTCAATATGTCATCTTCTCCATTTTCACTTTACATCAGCAAGATATAACTGGTAACAACCAAAGTAGAAAGTTTCCATGGTACCTGCATGCAACTGTAACAAAAAGCCATTAGTGTTAAAAGAGAACGTTTGAAACTCTTGAGTTGGGTGTTCTGATTGTTATCTATGCCAAACAAAATATCCTGGCATGACTGTTTTAGTTTCCATAGAGAACAGAATGCATTCATTTGGGAAAATATTTTTCCTACTTTCCCACACTTTTTATTGCCAAGCAAGGAATGTCACCAATCACCATTTTTCTGGCATTTAATAATAGTGACTAACTAATACAATGACTGCTTTTTTAAACTAAGATGTTATTTGCAAAGCAGTATTTTTAGTATAGCAATATTAATAGCCTGTGAATTCATCCTGTTTCCAGCATTTGAACAGATGATGCTACCAACAACGTGGACAGAAATGAGAAACTAGGCATTGTGATAGCTAACTGAATAATCTAGAAATACAAATGTGGTTTGAGTAGACTTCTGGTCAAATGAGTCAGTATTTCAGTTTCAATTTATGAAAAATATAAATTTCTAAATGATTTTCATCAGAGCGAGTTCAGAATTACTGAAAGAAACCACCATAAGGAAATGATTCTGAAAGAGAAATAAATATGAACAAAAAAATAGTGTCATACTGGCATGTAACATATACATACAGAAGCTTAATGGCACACTGTTTCATGGTGTCTGTGGACAATAATTACTGAATGCTGTTAAAGAGCTGCACTCAATATGCCAGCAAATTTGGAAAACTCCACAGTTGGCCACAGGATTAGAAAAGGTCAGTTTTCATTCCAATCCCAAAGAAGAGCAATGCTAAAGAATGTTCAAACTACCTCAAAATTGTGCTCATTTGATATGCTAGCAAAGTAATGCTCAAAATCCTTCAAGCTAGGCTTCAATAGTACTTGAACTGAGAAATTCCACATGTACAAGCTGGATTTAGAAAAGGCAGAGGAACCAGAGATCAAATTGCCAACATCCAGTGGATCATAGAAAAAGCAAGAGAATTTGAGAAAAACATTTGCTTCATTGACTACACAAGCCTTTGGCCATGTGGATTGCAACAAACCATGGAAAATTTGTAAAGAGATGGGAATACCAGAGCACCTTACCTGCCTCATGAGGAACCTGTATGAAGGTCAAGAAACAATTAAAACTGGACATGGAACAATAGACCGGTTCACATTGGAAAAGGAGTACATCAAGGCTGTATAGCTGGATGAATCACAAGCTGGAATCAAGACTGCTGGGAGATATACCAATAACCTCAGATATGCAGATGACACCACCCTTATGGCAGAAAGAGGAACTAAAGAGCCTCTTGATGAAGGTGAAAGAGGAGAGTGAAAAACCTGGCTTAAACCTCAACATTCAAAAAACTAAGATCATGGCATCCAGTGTCAACTAGATGACATGGCATTCATGACAACTAGATAGGGAAATAATGGAAACAGTGTCAGACTTTATTTTCTTGGGCTCCAAAATTTCTGTGGATGGTGATTGGAGCCATGAAGTTAAAAGATTATTGCTCCTTGGAAGAAAAGCCATGACAAACCTAGATAGCATATTAAAAAGCAGAGATATTACTTGGCTGACAAAGGTCCATACACTCAAAGCTATGGTTTTTCCAGTAGTCGTGTGTGGATGTGAGAGTTGGACCATAAAGAAGGCTGAGCACCAAAGAATTGGTGCTTTTGAACTGCAGTGTTGGAGAAGATACTCTGGAGTCTCTTGGACAGCAAGGAAACCAAAGAAGTCAATCCTAAAGGAAATCAGTCCTGAATATTCATTGTAAGGACTGATGCTGAAGTTGAAGCTCCGATACTTTGGCCACCTGATGAGAAGATCCACCTCATTGGAAAAGATCCTGATGCTGAGAAAGACTGAACTCAGGAGGAGAAGCGGGTGACAGAGGATGAAATGGTTGGATGCCGTCATCGATGCAATGGACATAAGTTTGAGCAAATACCGGGAGATAGTGAAGAGGGAAGCCTGGCATGCTGCAGTCCATGGGGTCACAAACAGTCAGACATGACTGAGTGACTTAACAACAACATAAAGAACATAATTCTTCAGAATATTTTTAAGACATATTCTTAAAAAATAATTTTTGTATTCAAATAAATAGACAAGGATTGTGTTTTAAAAACTAAATGCATTTCAGATCACAGTATTTCACAATTACTATAATGTGCTTTAAATGTCCCCATATACACTGTAAATCTTCTAGAAAACGATATAGTAAGTAACATTTCCCAAATACATAATATAAACTTAGAACACTACAAGCATATTAAAATAAATTTCATTTTTTTGGTTCTATAAATTTTCATTATTATAAAACTGCAAATATTCTATTTCATGTTATAATACAAAATCAATCAATACATCCTAATATATAGTAAAATGTAAAAGGTAACAATCCTTTTACAGCCTCATGCCCTAAGGGTAACTACTGCTGTTCACTTGCTCAGTTGGGTCTGACTTCTATTACTAATGCTCATGTACTTTTCTAGACCCTATGTTATATTTAGGAAAACAAACATATATGCTTGTATGTATGTATTGTGTTGAAAAGTTGCAATATGTAAAGTTTAAACATATACATAATTTTATTGTTATAAAATGAAACAGGGACTTCCCTGATGGTCTAGTGGTTAAGAATCCAAGCTTCCAGTGCAGGGGGTGTGAGTTCAATCCCTGGTTGGGAAACTAAGATCCAACATAACGCTTGGCATGAGCAAAAAGTAAAAATAAAATAAAATAAAATAAAAACATCTGAAAATAGCACTTTATCTTTCAATTTTCTAATCCTATTTAAACTTCTGATAATTATTTTATCCCAACTTTCTTAAATAATTTTGTCTATTGAACTCTACAGCATTAATTGGTGATATCACTTATTTTATCCTTGGGGTAAGTGGCCTTACAGTGATTTTGCTTATTTGTTTTGTTTCTGATCTACAAGATTTGTTTCTTCAATGACACTCTATGTTTATTGAGGACAAAAATGTTTCATAGCTTAGCAATTTGTAAAAGACAGTGAAAATTAATTATAGGCTTTCAAGAATATTTATTACTGGTACTTTTTAAAAAATATTTAAACTTGCATAAAAATGAAAAATTTTGTTTTTCATAAATTGGTCCCAAATCAATGTGTATTACAGGTGTATTAGATGCTAGGATAATTAGTGAAACAATGGATAACTACCTACTGGCCATCTACCTACTTATTCCTGGACTTCATCAAAATATATGGGCTTCATATGAAAGGTATGTTAGCTGGAGACAACGGAAAACTTGCAAATATTTAACAAGAGTTTAAACACATACCAACAAACCAGCCAAGGTCAATCAGCAATCACTTAATTATTTTAAGCATCCCTTAAAAACTTGTAATTCATCCACTCTGTTAACTTTTCCTGATAAGAAGCTTTAAAAAAAAATGTAGAAAATAGCTTACGCTATCCTATAGGAAAATGTAATGTAAGTTAACTTTGGAAGGAGACTGAAGCAGTGTGAATTTGTATCTTTCAGCACATAAAGCAGTAGAATAAAATGCAGAGTACTTTTCTAGTGTCATCACAGCTTATTTCATTTCTGTCCCTACACAAACACAGGTTATGAGTCTTCTTTTATGACAAATGCATAAGATTCCTAGCATGACAACAGTTCCTGGATATTCTAATGAGGGGTTTCACATCAGGGAAAACTGCAAACTGAGAGAAAAAGGAAAGAAAAATGATCCTGACATCCTTATGGTTAGATGCATGACCGTCTCACCTGAACAGAGCAGACACTTTCCCTAAAATGTTGTCAGGGTACAACCTCAGATTATGGAGAATTCTTCAATGAACAATATAAATGTCCTATTTCTTCAACAACCAACTATACAGAAAGAGTAAAACAACAGTAATGATGAAAAACAATAGTTTTGCATTGTCTAGAAGACTTAATACGTTTTATCATTTTATCATCTCTGTCTGCTATAATGATGTTATTCTTAATGACCCAAACTAAAGAAATGGTCTGTAATAAACACACACACACACACACACACACACGCACACACACACACACCAGGTTCAGCAGGAACATTTAATTGCCTTTCATCCTTGCAAATGTATTTTCAACAGTCTTGTGATTCAGAGATACAATTAGAATGCTTATCTTTCATTCCTTCAAAGAGAAGGTCATATTTCTGGCAGAGAAGAACTGCAATGATTTTGCTTTTTATTTTATTTTTTGTATCTGTAGTATGTTTCACCTCCTACTGACATCTAATTGAAAATAAAACTCTTTTTGGAATGCATTATGAGCCAGAAAATTGGTTAGAATATGGATCTTCATTGGTAATTGCTTCATTCAAGAATGGTCAAACTTTGTTTCTATATAAAAACATCTTTGATATGAAAAATTCACTGCAGAATGCCACTTGGAAAATTAATACATGTTGTGGAAGCAATTTATGCAAGACAGTTAAGATAATAATCCGGTAGCATCTCATTATTTTTTTTTTAATTCTGTATCTATGGCTTCTTGTGCAAGATTTTTGTCAAAGTTAAAACACAACATATTGAAATTGAATTCTTTCCTCTAAAGATCTGAAAGCTTCAGAAAATGAATAACCTTCATTCCACATAAAATACATTTCTACACATAGACTGCTTGTAAATTGAAGACAGCCAAAGACAATTCTTTCTAGTAACTATGAAACTGCATTTCAGATCTAAGCATGTTAAACAAACAAACAAAAAGTACTAATTGATTTAAAACAGAATGGTAAAGTTAGATGGGGAAAAAAGAAAACTCTAGGGCTAGGTTTAGAGAAGATAAAAAAAAAAAGAAAACATTCAATTGTATATTGTGTATGTTGGAGCATTGTGGGTAAAACTGACCTTATGACTAGGTGGTAGATAGTCTTATTTCAACAGATAGGTCAGATGCTTCTAGTGGGCATTGGATTAAATGTGGGGACAAGGCAAAGGGCAAATATCACTAATTCTATTGGACTATTCAGTAAGTCTGAGGAAATTGAATACAAATAAAGACTTTAAAGGAAGAAACAAAATTGTCAATCACATATGATATTTTTGCCTATTTGAAAATATATGTGGATTATTAGGCAAAATTTTAGAATTAATAAAATATTTAACAAGATTGACAGAAATGTGAGTAATATAAATTGCATTTCCATACAATGCAATAAATACTAGAAAATTATACAGAATATATTTTTTAATTTCCCAAACCATATGTATTCATGTGAAATTGATAGTAGCAAATATATAGCTGTAAAATGTATATTCTCTCAAAATACACATCTATTTTTTTATGCATATGCATATGCCTATGACCATTATATCTACTACTGTGGGCAGGAATCCCTCCGAAGAAATGGAATAGCCATTATGGTCAACAAAAGAGTCCAAAATGCAGTAGTTGGATGCAATCTCAAAAAAGACAGAATGATCTCTGTTCATTTCCAAGGCAAACCAAAAAAGATGTCCTTTTCATTATAGGGGGCTGGAATGCAAAAGTAGGAAGTCAAGAAACACCTGGAGTAACAGGCAAATTTGGCCATGGAATGTGGAATGAAGCAGGGCAAAGACTAATAGGATTTTGCCAAGAAAATGCACTGATCATAGCAAACACCCTCTTCCAACAGCACAAGAGAAGACTCTGCTCATGGACATCACCAGATGGTCAACACCGAAATCAGATTGATTATATTCTTTGCAGCCAAAGATGGAGAAGCTCTATACAGTCAACAAAAACAAGACCAGGAGCTGACTGTGGCTCAGATCATGAACTCATTACCAAATTCAGACTTACATTGAAGAAAGTAGAGAAAACCACTAGACCATTCAGGTATGACCTAAATCAAATACCTTATGATTATACAGTGGAAGTGAGAACTAGATTTAAGGGACTCAACCTGATAGATAGAGTGCCTGATGAACTATGGAATGAGGTTCGTGACATTGTACAGGAGACAGAGATCAAGACCATCCCCATGGAAAAGAAATGCAAAAAAGCAAAATGGCTATGAATCAGAGAGGGCCCTCACTACAACACAACCCCACGACTGTGCTGGCATCATTGCTGCCATGATGCTGGACTACCAGAAGTGTGAGAAATAAATTACCCCTTTTTATTAGCTATCCAGTCTATGTTACCCAGTTATGCTACCCAGTTATAGTATCCCAAAAGGACTAACACAAAAGAGAACAAACAAAAACACACAGGCTCTATCCATTGTACATCTCTCTGTAGTAAAAGTATATTTAAACAGTAGACTAATGACAATAGTATCAGATGACCATTGTATCTACTACTGCAGGCAGGAATCCCTCAGAAGAAATGGAGTAGCCATCATGGTCGACAAACGAGTCTGAAATGCAGTAATTGGATGCAATCTCAAAAATGACAGAATGATCTCTGTTCATTTCCAAAGCAAACCACTCAATATCACAGTAATCCAAGTCTATGCCCCAACCAGTAACGCTGAAGAAGCTGAAGTTGAACAGTTCTATGAAGACTTACAAGACTTTTTAGAACTAACACCTAAAAGATGTCCTATTCATTATAGGGGACAGGAATGCAAAAGTAGGAAGTCAAGAAACACCTGGAGTAACAGGCAAATTTGGCTTTGGAATACGGAATGAACAGGGCAAAGACTAATAGAGTTTTACCAAGAAAATGCACTGGTCATAGCAAACACCTTCTTCCAACAGCACAAGAGAAGACTCTACACGTGGACATCACCAGATGGTCAACACCGAAATCAGATTGATTATTTTCTTTGCAGCCAAAGATGGAGAAGCTCTATACAGTCAACAAAAACAAGACCAGGAGCTGACTGTGGCTCAAATCATGAACTCCCTATTGCCAAATTCAGACTTAAATTGAAGAAAGTAGAGAAAACCACTAGACCATTCAGGTATGACCTAAATCAAATCCCTTATGATTATACAGTGGAAGTGAGAACTAGATTTAAGGGACTCAATCTGATAGATAGAGTGCCTGATGAACTATGGAATGAGGTTCGTGACATTGTACAGGAGACAGAGATCAAGACCATCCCCATGGAAAAGAAATGCAAAAAAGCAAAATGGCTGTCTGGGGAGGCTTGACAAATAGCTGTGAAAAGAAGTGAGGCAAAAAGCAAAGGAGAAAAGGAAAGATATAAGCATCTGAATGTAGAGTTCCAGAGAATAGCAAGAAGAGATAAGAAAGCCTTCTTCAGTGATCAATGCAAAGAAATAGAGGAAAAGAACAGAATGGGAAAGACTAGAGATCTCGTCAAGAAAATTAGAGATACCAAGGGAACATTCATGCAAAGATGGGCTCAATAAAGGACAGAAATGGTATGGATGTAACAGAAGCAGAAGATATTAAGAAGAGGTGGCAAGAATACACAGAAGAACTGTACAAAAAAGATCTTCATGACCCAGATAATCATGACGGTGTGATCACTAATCTAGATCCAGATATCCTGGAATGTGAAGTCAAGCAGGCTTTGGAAAGCATCACTACAAACAAAGCTAGTGGAGGTGATGGAATTCCAGTTGAGCTGTTTCAAATCCTGAAAGATGATGCTGTCAAAGTGCTGCACTCAATATGCCAGCAAATTTGGAAAACTCAGCAGTGGCCACAGGACTGGAAAAGGTCAGCTTTCATTCCAATCCCAAAGAAAGTCAATGCCAAAGAATCCTCAAACTACTGCACAATTGCACTCATCTCACACACTAGTAAAGTAATGCTCAAAATTCTCCAAGGCAGGCTTCAGCAATACGTGAACCGTGAACTTCCAGATGTTCAAGCTGGTTTTAGAAAAGGCAGAGGAACCAGAGATCAAATGGCCAACATCCGCTGGATCATGGAAAAGCAAGAGAGTTCCAGAAAAACATCTACTTCTGCTTTATTGACTATGCCAAAGCCTTTGACTATGTGGATCACAATAAACTGTGGAAAATTCTGAGAGATGGGCATACCAGACCACCTGACCTGCCTCTTGAGAAACCTATATGCTGGTCAGGAAGCAGCAGTTAGAACAGGACAGGGAACAACAGACTGGTTCCAAACAGGAAAAGGAGTACGTCAAGGCTGTATATTGTCACCCTGCTTATTTAACTTCTATGCAGAGTACATCATGAGAAATGCTGGACTGGAAGAAACACAAGCTGGATTCAAGATTGCCAGGAGAAATATCAATAACCTCAGATATGCAGATGACACCACCCTTATGGCAGAAAGTGAAGAGGAACTAAAAGCTTCTTGATGAAAGTTAAGTAGAGGGAAAATGTTGGCCTAAAGCTCAACATTCAGAAAACGAAGATCATGGCATCCAGACCCATCACTTCATGGGAAATAGATGGGGAAACAGTGGAAACAGTGTCAGACTTTATTTTTGGGGGCTCCAAAATCACTGCAGATGGTGATTGCAGCCATGAAATTAAAAGACGCTTACTCCTTGGAAGAAAAGTTATGACCAACCTAGATAGTATATTCAAAAGCAGAGACATTACTTTGCTGACTAAGGTTCTTCTAGTCAAGGCTATGGTTTTTCCTGCGGTCCTGTATGGATGTGAGAGTTGGACTGTGAAGAAGGCTGAGCGCCAAAAGAACTGATGTTTTTGAACTGTGTTGTTGGAGAAGACTCTTGAGAGTCCCTTGGACTGCAAGGAGATCCAACCAGTCCATTCTGAAAGAGATCAGCCCTGGGATTTCTTTGGAAGGAATGATGCTAAAGCTGAAACTTTGGCCACCTCATGCGAAGAGCTGACTCATTGGAAAAGACTCTGATGCTGGGAGGGATTGGGGGCAGGAGGAGAAGGGGAGGACAGAGGATGAGATGGCTGGATGGCATCACTGACTCCATGGACGTGAGTCTGAGTGAACTCTGGGAATTGGTGATGGACAGGGAGGCCTGGCATGCTGTAATTCATGGGGTCAGAAAGAGTCGGACATGACTGAGCAACTGAACTGAAATGAACTATGCATCTTATGTATCATAGTATGTAGTGAAAATCGCTCAGTCATGTCTGATTGTTTGTGACCCCATGGACTATATACCCCATGGACTATATATATGGTATTCCCCAGGCCAGAAGACTGGAGTGGGTAGCCTTTCCCTTTTTCAGGGGATCTTAACAACCCAAGGATTGAACCCAGGTCTCTGGCATTGCAGGCAGAATCTTTAGCAGCTGAGCCACAAGGGAAATTCAAGAATACTGGAGTGGGTAGCCATGTACCATATAATACACAAGCGTTGTTGTTTTTGAGCCAAGGAGGAATAGGGATAAAGAACAGATCACCTAATGGATTCAGACTTTCAAAAGTAGATGGTTCAATTCAGTTCAGTTCACTCAGTCATGTCTGATTTTTTGCGACCCCATGGATTGCAGCACGCCAGGCTTCCCTGTCCATCACCAGTTCCTGGAGCTTGCTAAAACTCATGTCTGTCAAGTTGCTGATATGCCATAAAACCACCTCAGCCTCTGTCATCCTCTTCTTCTCCTGCCTTCAATCTTTCTCTGCATCAGGGTCTTTTCAAACGAGTCTGTTCTTTGCATCAGGTGGCCAAAGTATTGGCATTTCAGCTTCAGCATCCAATGAACATTCAGGACTTATTTCCTTTAGGACTGACTGGTTTTATCTCCTTGCAGTCCAAGGGACTCTCAAGAGTCTTCTCTGACACCACAGTTCAAAAGCATAAATACTTCAGCGCTCAGCATTCTTTATGGTCCAACTCTCACATCCATACATGACTACTGGAAAAACCATAGCTTTGATTATATAGATCTTTGATGGCAAAGTAATGTCTCTGCGTTTTAATAGGCTGTCTAGGTTGGTCATACCTTTTCTTCCAAGGAGCAAGCATCTTTTAATTTCATGGCCTCAGTCATCATCTGCAGTGATTTTAGAGTCCAAGAAAATAAGGTTTGTCACTTTTATTTTTTCCCCATCTATTTGCCATGGAGTGATGGGACCAAATGCCAAGACCTTCGTTTTTTGAATGTTGAGTTTTAAGCCAGCTTCTTCACTGTCCTGTTTCACTTTCACCAAAGCTCTTTAGTTCCTCTTCACTTTCTGCCACAAGGGTGGTGTCATCTACATATCTGAGGTTATTGATATTTCTCCCTTCAATCTTAGTTCCAGCTTGTGTTTCATCCAGACAAGCATTTCACATGATGTATTCTGCGTATAAGTTAAATAGATGGTACAGGCCTGCTATGATTTCAGTTTGGTTAGAAATGATTTCCTAAATGAAAAGCTTGTCTTAGTGTATCTTTAAGATGAGACAAGGCATATATCATTAAATAAACTACATAAATAATTCTTCTAATCATTTTGGATGCTCTTTGTTGTTATTGTTTCTTTTATGTTTGTATGTGTTTTAATCAAAGATTCACTTTGACTGCATGCTAAGTTACTCAGTCTTGTCTGACTCCCTGCTACCCCATGGACTGTAGCCCACCAGGCTCTCCTGTCCATGGGAATTCTTCAGCAAAAATACTAGAGTGGATTGCAATTTCCTTTTCCAAGGAATCTTCCCTTTGATTAACAGAAAGCTAAGACTATATCCAAAATACTATCCTGTAAGAATTCTAATGTTTCAACCTAACTCCAGATGTTTAAGATGTTGCAGATGTTCAATTCCAGGTGTTCAAGCTGGATTTAGAAAAGGCAGAGGAACCAGAGATCAAATTGCCAACATCTCTTGGATCATCAAAAAAGCAAGCGAGTTCCGGAAAAACATCTACTTCTGTTTCATTGACTATGCCAAAGCCTTTGACTGTGTGGATCACAACAAACTGTGGAAAATTCTTTAAAAGATGGGAATATCAGACCACCTGACCTGCCTCTTGAGAAATCTGTATGCTGGTCAGGAAGCAAAAGCGAGAATTGGACATGGAACAACAGACTGGTTCCAAACAGGAAAAGGAGTACGTCAAGGCTGTATATTGTCACCCTGCTTATTTAACTTATATGCAGAGTACATCATGAGAAACACTGGGCTAGAGGAAGCCCAAGCTGGAATCAAGATTGCTGGGAGAAATATTAATAACCTCAGATATGCAGATGACACCAACCTTACGGCAGAAAGTGAAGAACTTCATGAAAGTGAAAGAAGAGAGTGAAAAAAACTGGCTTAAAACTCAACATTCAGAAAACTAAGATCTTGGCATCTGGTTCCATCACTTCGTGGAAGTATATGGGGAAACAGTGGAAAACAGTGACAGCGTTTATTTTTTGTGGCTCCAAAATCACTGTAGATGGTGACTGCAGCCATGAAATTAAAAGACATTTGCTTCTTGGAGGAAAAGTTATGACCAAACTAGATAGCATATTAAAAAGCAGACATTGGTCTACCAACAAAGGTCCATCTAGTCAAAGCTTTGGTTTTTCTAGTAGCCATATATGGATGTGAGAGTTGGACTGTGAAGAAAGTTGAGCGCCAAAGAATTGATGCTTTTGAACTGTGATGTTGGAGAAGACTCTTGAGAGTCCCTTGGACTGCAAGGAGATCCAGCTAGTCCATCCTAAAGGAGATCAGTCCTAAATATTCATTGGAAGGACTGATGCTAAAGTTGAAACTCCAGTACTTTGGCCACCAGATGTGAAGAACTGACTCATTTGAAAAGACCCTGATTCTGGGGAAAGATTGAAGGCAGGAGGAGAAGGGGACAACAGAGAATGAGATGGTTGGATGGCATCACTGACTTGATGGACATGAGTCTTAATAAGCTCCAGGAGTTGGTGCTGTACAGGGAAGCCTGGTGTGATGCAGTCCATGGGGTCAAAAAGTGTCGGACATGACTGAGCAACTGAACAGAACTGAAGAATCCTAAACAGTAAATAGGAATGCTCAATAGAATAAATGACAAGAAACTTACATAGTAATTAGGCCATCTGAATCTTCATCTCTCTAGCAGTTATCTGTAACATTGGAAAATCATATGGCCAGTATGGCCAGCAGTTAAATAGTATATGGCTGCTAGTTCATCTTACATGTAAAGTATTTAGAAGAGTGAAGTGAAGTGAAGTTGCTCAGTCATGTCCGACTCTTTGCAACCCCATGGACTGTAGCCTACCAGGATTCTCCATGGGATTTTCCAGGCAAGAGTACTGGAGTGGGTTGCCATTTCCTTCTCCAGGGGATCTTCCCAACCCAGGGATTGAACCCAGGTCTCCCTCATTGTAGGCAGACGCTTTACTGTCTGAGCCAGCAGGGAAGTCCATTTAGAAGAGTAGGTGGTGTATAACAAACTCCCAGCAAATTATATTTTCTATTATTGTTTTAAATCCAGGCTGAGAACAAAGACTCTGCTAGGACCTCCAGGTAGACACAGAGGTAGAGCTCCTCTCAGATAGGAAGTTCTGAGGATCATTACGTTTGAGTAAAATCAAGACATTAAATGTAGTTCCTGCTTAATCAAATCCTATGTTTGTACAACCAAATAAGTAATTGGTTGCCATGAAATCTACCCCCAAATGGACTTTGACTAATCAATACCAAAACAGATGGTTTAGTGGCAGCATTTATTTTCAATGTATCTAGCAGGGAATCTTCTGAGTTTCCATCCTTGTGTTTGAAAACGAAATAGGTTAGATTGTTGCTTGGATTCCAGTTGGACTAATCTGGTTTCCATTTATGCCTTCACTATTCACTCACTATGTGACTGTCAATTCTCTCATTTATGAGTGGGCGTATCGGTGGGCTTCACTGGTGGCTCAGAGGTTAAAGCGTCTGCCTGCAATGTGGGAGACCCAGGTTCGATCCCTGGATCGGGAAGATCCCCCAGAGAAGGAAATGGCAACCCACTCCAGTATTCTTGCCTGGAGAATCCCATGGATGGAGGAGCCTTGTAGGCTACAGTCCACGGGGTCGCAAACAGTCAGACACGATTGAGTGACTTCACTTCACTTCACATAACAGTGTTAATAAACCCGTGGAATTACTCAGTGAACTAAATGAAATGAAGAATGTAAATCACAGCATAGTGCTAAGGGTATAGTATCTATTGTTCAATAAGTGTTAACTATTATGAAAATGATGATAACAATTCTGATAATGACAAATTGAGTCTAGGTACACAATCATTCATGAATTAGTAATTAAAAATTACAAAAAATTACTATACCATTCACTATTTATGTTCTCCTAACTTTTTAAAGTTCAATAAATAAAATTATTCATGAGTGTTTAATAATGAAATCAGATGCCACAACCCTCACATAGATAAAATATTTTAGGTTTTTATATGGTTCCCAGCAACGTACCTCCAGTTACTTTTCCCCCATTCTTTTTCTAAGAAGAATAACATATTCCATTTTATGTGTATGTTAGCATCCTTTAGGACTACTTAATCTCTTTTTGAAGCACCGAAGAAAGTAATGAGATCCCTAAAGAAAGCCTGAAGGGCCTCTAAATAACCAGAAAGGAACAGCTAATCTCTTACAGCCAAGACTTGTAAAATAGCAATTTGTTCATTAATGATAGAAATAAAGCATCTTCACTTGAGGATTAATCCTCATCTTCCATAAAACAAAATCACCTTCTATATACATGTGAAAAGAAACACAGACTGGGCTATAGTTAGTAGAGTAAATCTTGCACAATATACCCATATTAAACGTGCTGTTTGAAAAAAGGAAAGAAGGAAAGAAAATCTCATTAGCACCTTATCTCATGGAGCACTTAAGGTAATCAGCAAAGGAAGGGGGTCTTTCAATGCAATTAGTGGCTGTTAAATTTACAGAAAATTAGAGGGGCTATTCTCCTTCCAGTTCCTAGTCAAATTTGAGTCAATGGGGCTAGATTTTTTAAGGGATGATTCATTAAGAAACAATCACAGCAGGCGTAGTTTTCCATGTTAAGATAAGAGACAGCATATTTTATGCCTCTAGGCAACCCAGTGGGACACAAAGGGGATGTTTCCCGGCACAGGATACTTATTTGATTTTTTTTTTTTTTTTTTTTTACCTCTGAATGGCTGTTTCAGGAATGACTAGCTTCCTGAAATAGTAAATATTTGTATCATACTTTGTATTTCAATTATGCTTTCTTTATTTTTTTTCACTTTATACACTTCATGTTTATGCAATATTTTATATTTTACAAAGAGGCCTACAATCATTTCCTTGGGCTACTGCAACAATCAAATGGGGGCATTAAGCACAGTATTAAACCTGTTTTAAACACAGAAACACCTATATCTATTTATTTATCTATCTCCCTACCTACTGTATCTAACCATCCATACATCACATCTGTTTGTCTGTCTATCTATCCGTCTATGATGTAAAGTTACTTGAGAAATTATACACAGGAAAAATTTGATTTTCAAGACCATTTATTAAATCTATGGTACAAAGTTTCCTGAGTCTTACAAAGAGGGCAGGTTGTGAAATAAAGATTACAATATATTGGGTCTCACTCTCTAAACACCTTTTTTAGTTTTTCATGATCTCCTAGTCTATTTGTAAACAGTACACATAAAGAAATTAAGTGCTGAGGTTCAGTCCAAGATGAAGACATGGGAGGCTCTTAACTCACCATCTCCCATGAACACACTGAATGCACACATACAGGTATAGAAGTTCTCTCTGAAATGAATCCAGAAATTGAGTAAGTGATCCTTACATTCTGGGTGAATAAGAAAATATCAACACTGGTCATATTGATACATTTTCTATATTCTAACATTTTTGCTCACTTAATATTTGTTGGTTTGAGACTAGAAAGTTAAAGTAAATTATTATTAATGTACTTCAATCTATGTATTGTCTTCTATGTTTTGCTTCAAAAGATAGCCACTGATATTTGCTATACAGATATTCACTTCATTGTGAATTATGGCTTTTTAGCACTACAAAATTCTTTATCATGTTTAATGCTTTTAGGACTGATTGGTGCTTTAATTTCAGGATTATAATACCGGCTTTTTAATCTATTCCATTGTCTAGAATACTTTTTCTCTGAATATGTATTTTTAGCCTTACTCAATTACTTTGTTTAGGTATATCTCCGTCTATAACATATAGTTGTTTTGTAGGTTAAGTTGAATATCTCTTTTTGAAATGGATAGGCTACGTACAAAACTATAATCACATTTTCTGAACTTTGAGTAATTTAAAAGAACATTTGCTTACTGATTTATTCTTTTTCTAAAAGTAAAGTTCTTTTGTTTTTTATTATTTTGTGGTGAAAGGAAGTGTTCATTGTCCGCCAATATCTTGGTTCTCAGTTACCTCACAGGCTTTTAAATTTCCCCTCTTTGCTGTGCTTTCCAGCTTCATCACACATAACTGATAAGGGGACTTTTTCTTTAACTATTCTCCTTCGTGCTGACGTGTGCTCACTCAGTCATGTCTGCCTCATTGTGACCCCATGAATTGTATCCTGTTAGACTCCTCAGCTCATGGGATTTTTCAGGCAAGAATACTGGAGCAGGTTGCTGTTTCCTACAGCAGGGGCTCTTCCCGAGCCAGGGACAGAATCTGCATCTCTTTGCTTCTCCTTCATTGGCAGGATTCTTTACCACTAACACCACCTGGGAAGCTCCTATTCTCCTTTAACTGCCCCTTTCAAAAACTAGCACTGGGATCATGCATAATTTGAAGTCCAGCCCCAGTAGTCCTATTTTCAAGGATACATTTCTTACCAATTGGTATGAAATTTATCTTTCTGGTAATTATAGAGCAAAACTAGCCCAGATGCTAGTTCCCTCTTTCTCTCTTCCCTACAACTTTCCTTAGCACTTGCTTGCCACAGGGCTTTCAGAAAGTATGTGAGAAAGTGTTTGTGGGGTTCAGTAATTTCCCCCCATTTTTTAATAACAGGCTTTTTGACTCTTTTCCATTCTCTATCTGCAATTTATACCAAGGATGCTGTTTTGTGTAAATTATCTATCCTTTTTGTCGGTGATTTTTTTTTCTCATGCATGGAGGTACAGAGTTACAAAGCAAATAATTCTGTCACCTCTTCAGAAGTCAGGAATGTATTTTTAACACTTTGTATTATGTTTTCTATAGACTTCCTAATTGTACTTTTTGGAGGATAGTTTTACTATTTGCTTCAAGGCTCACAATGTTTATCCTTAACCTATCAGAGTCTCCTTAGAGTCAGTGGTTTCCCACTTCACATCCCACCCAAAGACATCATCACATTTTATATCACATTTTATACTTTTTACAATCCATTTGACATTTCCCACTTGGAACTTTAAACCCCATCACAAACACAACAAACAAACTGCAGTGTGTCTACTTGTCCCTCGCCATCATTTTGTGACTTTGACATGTGCAGACACACTTGGAGACACTGAGAGTCCAGCTCCAGATCCCCATGATCAAGTGCATCACACAATTTGTTGGTTTCCAGTGCATATGAAAGTATGTTTATACTATACTATTATATTGCAATACAGAAGTCTATTAAATGTGCAACAGTATTAGATCTAAAAAAAAAAATGATGTAGGAAACACAGATGGCCAATAGGCACATGAAAAAATGCTCAACACTGCTAATCATCAGGGAAATGCAAATCAAAACCACAATAAGACATCACCTCACACCTGTCAGGATGGCGATCATTAAAAAGAACACAAACAGCAAATGCCGGCAAGGATGTGGACAAAAAGGAATCTTTGTACACTGTTGGTGAGAATGTAAATTGATGCAACCCCTGTGGAAAACATTATGTAGGTGTGTCAAAAAACTAAAAACAGAACTACCATATAACCCAGCAATTCCTCTCTTGGGTATATATCAGGAAAAACAAGCAAACAAAACAAACCTGAAAACACTAATTCAAAAAGATGCATGCACCCCAATGTTCACAGGAGCATTATAAACAATTGCTAAGATATGGATGCAGTCTGAGTGTCCATCAGCAGATGAACGGATGAAGAAAATGTGGCATATATATATATACACAATAGAATATAACTCAGCCATAAAAAGGAATACAATTTTGTCTTTTGCAACAATGTGGATGGAACTGGAAGGTATTTATCTAAATAAGTCAGAAAGAGAAATACAAATTCTTTCTAATATAATTGATATATGTAGAATCTAAAAATAAAAAAGGGCACACCTTAATTTAAAAATATTTTTATTGTTAAAAACTGCTAGCCATCACCTGGACCTTCAGCAAGTCATAACAATAACATCAAAGGTCACTGACCACAGGCCACAATAACAAATAAAATTTAATAATCAAGATACCTGAAATATTCTGAGAATTACCAAAATGTAACACAGGCACAAACTGAGCAAATGCTATTGGGAAATTGGCATCCACACTCAATAAATGCAGGGTTGCCACACACATTCAATTTGTAAAAAAAAATGTAATAATTACAAAGCACAATAAAACAAGGTATTTCTATATTTTATTTCTACATATATATTTATATATATATATATTATAAAAGCCAACTATTATTTTTATGACTGACTTTAAACAGCTTGTTGTCTTTCAGGAAAACTTATAAGTTAGAAAAATAATAATGCATTTTCTTTCACATTTACTTGTCCTCCTCATTATTCCTTATAATACAGCTCTCCATCTGTTAACATTTGCTTTCAGCTTGAAGAATATCCTTTAGCATTTCTTGTAGTGTATTTCTGTTCCCAATTAATTCTCCCAGCATTTGTCCATCTTAAAATGTAATTTTTTTCAGTCTTGTTTCTGAATTATATTATTGCTGAATATAGAATGCTGTGTTTATAGCTGTTGTTTTTCTTTTCTTTTTCTGTGGTTTTTTTTTTCAGGCTTTAAAAGTTCATTACGTTGTCTTCTAAGCTCCTTATTTACGATGAGAAGTCAGACATCATTTTTCACTTTTTTCTCTGGTATGTAATGTATTTCTCTTTCTGCTTTTAAGATTTTCTTTCTTTTTCTTTGGTTTCAGCAGAGTCTGGCTATGAATTCTTCTACTGGGGCTGGTTCAGTTCAGTTCAGTCGCTCAGTCGTGTCCGACTTTTTGCGACCCCATGAATCGCAGCATGCCAGGACTCCCTGTCCATCACCAACTCCCGGAGTTCACTCAGACTCACGTCCATCGAGTCAGTGATGCCATCCAGCCATCTCATCCTCGGTCGTCTCCTTCTCCTCCTACCCCCAGTCCTTCCCAGCATCAGAGTCTTTTCCAGTGAGTCAACTCTTCGCATGAGGTGGCCAAAGTACTGGAGTTTCAGCTCTAGCATCATTTCTTCCAAAGAAATCCCAGGGCTGATCTCCTTCAGAATGGACTGGTTGGATCTCCTTGCAGTCCAAGGGACTCTCAAGAGTCTTCTCCAACACCATAGTTCAAAAGCATCAATTCTTCGGTGCCCAGCCTTCTTCAAAGTCCAGCTCTCACACCATACATGACTACTGGAAAAACCATAGCCTTGACTAGAAGGACATTAGTCGGCAAAGTAATGTCTCTGCTTTTGAATATGCTATCTAGGTTGGTCATAACTTTTCTTCCAAGGAGAAAGTGTCTTTTAATTTCATGGCTGCAGTCATCATCTGCAGTGATTTTGGAGCCCCCCCAAAATAAAGTCTGACACTGTTTCCACTATTTCCCCATCTATTTCCCATGAAGTGATGGGACTGGATGCCATGATCTTCATTTTCTGAATGTTGAGCTTTAAGCCAACTTTTTCACTCTCCTCTTTCACTTTCATCAAGAGTTTTTAGTTCCTCTTCACTTTCTGCCATAAGGGTGGTGTCATCTGCATATCTGAGGTTATTGATATTTCTCCCAGCAATCTTGATTCCAGCTTGTGCTTCTTCCAGTCCAGTGTTTCTCATGATGTACTGTGCATATAAGTTAAATAAGCAGGGTGACAATATACAGCCTTGACGCACTCCTTTTCCTATTTGGAACCAGTCTGTTGTTCCATGTCCAGTTCTAACTGTTGCTTCCTGACCTGCATACAGATTTCTCAAGAGGTAGGCCAGGTGGTCTGGTATTCCCATCTCTCCCAGAATTTTCCACAGTTTATTGTGCTCCACACAGTCAAAGGCTTTGGCATAGTCAATAAAGCAGAAATAGATGTTTTTCTGGAACTCTCTTGCTTTTTTGATGATCCAGCAGATGTTGGCAATTTGATCTCAGGTTCCTCTGCCTTTTCTAAAACCAGCTTGAACATCAGGAAGTTCATGGTTCACGTATTGCTGAAGCCTGGCTTGGAGAATTTTGAGCATTACTTTATGGCTGATAGTTGATACCATAAAATTCATATGTCTAAGTGTGGATTAAAGTTAAAGTTAAGTTGCTCAGTCATGTCCAACTCTTTGAGACCCCTTGGACGGTAGCCCACCAGGCTTCCCCATCCATGGGGTTCTCCAGGGAAGACTACTGGAGTGGGTTGCCTTTTCCTTCTCCAGGGAATCTTTCTGACCCAGGGATTGAACCTAGGCCTCCCACATTGCAGGCAGACGCTTTAACCTCTGAGCCACTAGGGAAACCAGGTGTGAATTAGCTTGTATTTCTAAAACTGCCACTTATATATGCTTGCTTTTGTGCTTTGATGGGTGATCTGCAAAAATCTCCAGTTGTCTCCCAAGATTTAGGCTGAACTCAAGCTAGTGAAAGCTTAGCTCTTTTATTTTTATTTATTTTTTTTTTAGTTTTGTTGACATTAAATCTTTTTTTTAATATTTATTTTAACTTTATTTTACTTTACAATACTGTATTGGTTTTGCCATACATTGACATGAATCCACCACAGGTGTACATGAGTTCCCAATGCTGAACATCCCTCCCACCTCCCACCCCATATCATCTCTCTGGATCATCCCCATGCATCAGCCCCAAGCATCCTCTATCCTGTATCTAACAGACTGGTGATTCGTTTCTTACATGATAGTATACATGTTTCAATGCCATTCTCCCAAATCATCCCACCCTCTCCCTCTCCCTGAGTCCAAAAGTCTTTTCTATACATCTGTGTCTCTTTTGCTGTCTCACATACAGGGTTATTGCTACCATCTTTCTAAATTCCATATATATGTGTTAGTATACTGTATTGGTGTTTTTCTTTCTGGCTTACTTCACTCTGTATAATCAGCTCCAGTTTCATCCACCTCATTAGAACTGATTCAAATGTATTCTTTTTAATGGCTGAGTAATACTCCATTGTGTATATGTACCACAGCTTTCTTATCCATTCATCTGCTGATGGACATCTAGGTTGCTTCCATGTCCTGGCTATTATAAACAGTGCTGTGATGAACATTGGGGTACACGTGTCTCTTTCAATTCTGGTTTCCTCTGTGTGTATGCCCAGAAGTGGGATTGCTGGGTCATAAGGCAGTTCTATTTGCAATTTTTCAAGGAATCTCCACACTGTTCTCCATAGTGGCTGTACTAGTTTGCATTGCCACCAACAGTGTAAGAGTGTTCCCTTTTCTCCACCCCCTCTCCAGCATTTATTGCTTGTAGACTTTTGGATTGCAGTCGTTCTGACTGGTGTGAAATGGTACCTCATTGTGGTCTTGATTTGCATTTCTCTGATAATGAGTGATGTTGAGCATCTTTTCATGTGTTTGTTAGCCATCCGTATGTCTTCTCTGAAGAAATGTCTATTTAGTTCTTTGGCCCATTTTTTGATTGGGTCGTTTATTTTTCTGGAATTGAGCTGCATAAGTTGCTTGTATATTTTTGAGATTAGTTGTTTGTCAGTTGCTTCATTTGCTATTATTTTCTCCTATTCTAAAGGCTGTCTTTTCACCTTGCTTATAGTTTCCTTTGTTGTGTAGAAGCTTTGAAGTTTAATTAGATCCCATATGTTTATTTTTGCTTTTATTTCCAGTATTGTGGGAGGTGGATCATAGAGGATCCTGTTGTGATTTATGTCGGAGAGTGTTTTGCCTATGTTCTCCTCTTGGAGTTTTATAGTTTCGGTCTTACATTTAGATCTTTAATATATTTTGAGTTTATTTTTGTGTGTGGTGTTAGAAAGTGATCTAGTTTCATTCTTTTACAAGTGGTTGACCAGTTTTCCCAGCACCACTTCTTAAAGAGATTGTCTTTAATCCATTGTATATTCTTGCCTCCTTTGTCGAAGATAAGGTGTCCATAGGTTTGTGGATTTATCTCTGGGCTTTCTATTTTGTTCCATTGATTTATATTTCTGTCTTTGTGCTAGAACCATACTGTCTTGATGACTGTGGCTTTGTAGTAGAGCCTGAAGTCAGGCAGGTTGATTTCTCCAGTTCCATTCTTCTTTCTCAAGATTACTTTGGCTATTCGAGGGTTTTTTTTTTTTTTTTTTTTTTGTATTTCCATACAAGTCTTGAAATTATTTGTTCTAGTTCTGTGAAAAATACCGCTGGTAGCTTAGGGATTACATAGGGATTGCATTGAATCTGTAGATTGCTTTGGGTAGTATACTCATTTTCACTATATTGATTCTTCTGATCCATGAACATGGTATATTTCTCTATCTATTAGTGTCCTCTTTGATTTTAGCAAAAACTAGAGCAATTCTTCCTCTATAGCATGGTCCTTTCTACTAACTCAGACTTTGGGATATTCAACTAGATGCTCAAGGTGCTAAAGTGGTCTTAAGGTGGATTCTCCATTCTGGTCGGGTTGGAAAATCAAGGTCTTAAGCAGTACTAGTTTTATAGTGCCTCACTCCCATTGCTTGGCCTTGGGTAGCTAGCTTGCATATGGACAGTCCATCCTTAAGCCAAGTACTCATGGGATTCCCTTTTTGAAGCTCCCTCTATTATCATTCCTTGCTCTGCTGAGTCCAAATATTTAGTTGCCCTAAACTCTGATCTCAGCCTCCTCAACACATTTAGAACACTGCATACAGCTTGGACTCTAGCTCAATGCCTTATTGTCAGGAAAGTTTCCTGATCAAAGAGCCAGAGCAATCATGGGACTGACCTCATGTGCTTTCTTTCTTTCAGAAAACACATTCTTGCATGGATGACTGTCTAGTGTTGCAGGTAGATGTTTTGTATGTTTTGTCCCATTTTATGTTTGTTTATGAGAAATAGATGGGAAAGAGTGGAAACAGTGTCAGACTTTATTTTTGGGGGCTCCAAAATCACTGCAGATGGTGACTGTAGCCACGAAATTAAAAGACACTTACTCCTTGGAAGGAAAGTTATGACCAACCTAGATAGAATATTCAAAAGCAGAGACATTACTTTGCCAACAAAGGTCTGTCTAGTCAAGGCTATGGTTTTTCCAGTGGTCGTGTATGGATGTGAAAGTTGGACTGTGAAGAAAGCTAAGCACTGGTGAATTGATGCTTTTAAACTGTGGTGTTGGAGAAGATTCTTGAGAGTCCTTTGGACTGCAAAGAGATCCAACCAGTCCATTCTAAAGGAGACCAGTCCTAGGATTTCTTTGGAAGGAATAATGCTAAAGCTGAAACTCCAATATTTTGGCTACCTCATGCGAAGAGTTGACTCATTGGAAAAGACTCTGATGCTGGGAAGGATTGGAGGCAGGAGGAGAAGGGGAAGACAGAGGATGATATGGCTGGATGGCATCACCAACTCGATGGACATGAGTTTGGGTGAACACCAGATGTTGGTGATGGACAGAGAGGCCTGGCGTGCTGCAATTCATGGAGTCACAAAGAGTCGGACATGACTGAGTGACTGAACTGAACTGAACTGATGTTTCTTTATAGATAGATTAGACTGACATCACTTATTCTGCCATAACTGGTAGTAGAAATCCCATGTTTTACTTTATCTACACCTACATAAGTGATATAAATTTTGGAAGCAATGACCTTTAGGTCCATGAAACCTCTCGTTGGCCACAGTTCATCAGTCAACTATTATTTCTGAATGCTGGCTCTGTTCTAGGTACTGTGCCAAAAGTTCAAGAGAAAGAGATTTTAAAAAAAGAAAAGACATGGTGCCTAATCTTCTATGGCTTATAGACATGAAGGGATGACAGGGAAAAAAATTAATACTCAGAAATGTGGAAACCAGTGGGAAGGCAGACTGCACAGCATTTAGGGAACATATAAAAAAGAGGACCTACTATACAGAGTGAAGAAAGTCAGAAAGAGAAATATTGTATATTAATGCATGCATATGGAATCGAGAGAGATGGTACTGCTGAATCTATCTTCAGCACAGCAATGGACACACAGACATAGAGGACAGACTTGCAGACGCTGTGAGGGGAAGGAGAGGGTGGGACAAACTGACAGAGTAGCGTGGAAACATGCATTACCATATGCACAATAGTCAGTGGGAACTATCACAATATTGTAAAGCAATTATGCTCCAATTAAAAAAAAAACATTTAAAAAGAGGACCTAACTTAATTCTATAATAATCAGTGATACTTTCAGAAGAGCTCCATTTTTTCTGTAAATTATAAGTAGAAAATAGCTAGTCTTAGTGGTAGGAGGAGTGTTCTACACAGGAACACAAGGTAACTAACACCCTAAGGTAGATGAGAGTAAAGGTTTTTTTTTTTTTTTTCAAAAAGGACTTTAGGAAAGTTGAAATGAAAGGAGAAGGTGGACAGTGGACTAGAAGAAATGGAAGATGTCAGTTGGAACCACATCTTCAGGTCCAATCAAATCATTGTTATCTGAACTTTCAGATTTCCCACTGGCATCCTCTTTAGATTTTTCCCTTTGAAGTATTTTGAGGACTTAATGTATTTACTTAATTCTGTATGATGAGGCTTAGTAAATCTGAGTTTTCCCCTTAATACTTAATTCTAAAATCATGGGTCCCAGTGAAGGACCTAATTTTTCAAAGTTGTCTTGTTCATGAACATATAGGAGGACGTCATCATATCAGGTACAAGTTTAACAGTCGGAGGCATGAGAATCTTCCCATCTGCTTCTACATCTCTAGTCTTCTAGGAAAGTATTTATCTCGATCAGATAAATAGAATTGTATTCCTGATACATTGGCATGGACAGGAAATGTTTCTCATGAGTCTAGTACATAATCCAGGAAGGCATCTTTGTATAGATTATATACTCCATGGGTTCCCTACTTAGAATCAAAGGCTGTCTGTTTCTTTGCTTTCACACTCAACTTTTCCCAGTCCCTAAACCTCATAATCCTCATATGCTGGTTTAAATGTACTTCTTACTTTCTGGGAACAATTTATAACCAGGGTCAGGATTATTCCTTACCATATATCCCCATACCCTATTGGTTCTGCTTTTCTAGAAAATCCTCACTAATATGACCTTCTTGTCAAGAATTTTGGCAAAGGTTTTAGAATAATGATGAATAAGCTCTCATAGTTCACATAGTCATCCTGAAACAAGGGTTAGAGCCAGACAGGTAACGGACTCAAACGGGCCAGCATTAGGTCATATATTAACTTCTATAACTGGTAGGGAATCAAACTGAACTACACAGTCTGATAATGTGCAGTCATCTAAAAGGTAATACATATAAGTACAAACCTGGATGTATAAAACCCAAAAATACCTCTTCTACTAAAACTATGTCATGTTGTGATTCTCCATTCTAGATATTCTCCCTGTATTATAAAACATATCACTTTGTACAATGACAAATTTAAGCAACATCTGGTATCTAAAAATGTACATATTTGAAAAATAGAGTAGATAGATGTTCAGCAATATGAACATAATACATATGAACATAAAGTCATCTTATTAAATGCCATAGAAGTCTAGAATGGATAAATTTATAAAGTATCTGATTATGTATACAATGGAGATGGAGAGTGAATCAAGTTCAGGAGAATAATCACATTTTTTTTTTTAAGTTATACCAAGCTGTGGAAAAACTGAGTACATAGTTTTCATAGTTCTAACATATATGCTATATTACACTATAAAATCACTGTCATTACTCTTAGTGTATTACTTTGCAAATCGAGGAATATAATACTTGCTCTTCCCACCTATAGAACTGTTGAGGAGATTCAAGAATATATATTAATCACTGTGAAAACCATAAAATCCTATGTAAATATTGAATGTGTGTGCTTGTGTGCTAAGTGGTGTCTGACTCTTTTTGCGACCCTAAGGACTGTAGCTCACCGGGCTCCTCTGTCCATGGGATTCTCCAGGCAAGAATGCTGGAGTGGGTTGCCATTTCCTCCTCCACAGAATCTTCCCCACCTAGGGACTGAATCCATCTCCTGCATTAACAGACAGATTCTTTACCACTGAACCACATAAGAAGCCCATACACAAAAGTCAGGTTGTATATCTTTTGGAAGAAAAGTTCTTAACCCTTGCTATTATAAATCTAAGAAGACTCTACAGAGGATAGAAGTGATGTTTTAGCAGATAGAAATGATGCTTATCCTGTTAAGTCCAACTTCTATAACATGTAAAAGCACTCTATTCAAGCATGTGCATGTGTGCATTCTCAGTTACCAAGTCGTGCCTGACTCTTTGTGACCCCATGGACTATAGTCCGCCAAATGGGTTGGTTGGCAAATGGTTTGCCATTTTCTACTCCAGGTCCAACCCCAAAGAAAGGCAATGCCAAAGAATGCTCAAACTACCGAACAATTGCACTCATCTCACATGCTAGTAAAGTAATGCTCAAAATTCTCCAAGCCAGGCTTCAGCAATACGTGAACCATGAACTTCCTGATGTTCAAGCTGGTTTTAGAAAAGGCAGAGGAACCTGAGATCAAATTGCCAACATCCACTGGATCATCAAAAAAGCAAGAGAGTTCCAGAAAAACATCTATTCCTGCTTTATTGACTATGCCAAAGCCTTTGACTGTGTCCACACAGTCCACACAATAAACTGTGGAAAATTCTGAGAGAGATGGGAATACCAGACCACCTAACCTGCCTCTTGAGAAAGCTGTATGCTGGTCAGGAAGCAACAGTTAGAACTGGACATGGAACAACAGACTGGTTCCAAATAGGAAAAGGAGTGCATCAAGGCTGTATATTGTCACCCTGCTTCTTTAACTTATATGCACAGTACATCATGAGAAACACTGGACTGGAAGAAGCACAAGCTGGAATCAAGATTGCTGGGAGAAATATCAATAACCTCAGATATGCAGATGACACCACCCTTATGGCAGAAAGTGAAGAGGAACTAAAAGCTTCTTGATGAAAGTGAAAGAGGAGAGTGAAAAAGTTGGCTTAAAGCTCAACATTCAGAAAACGAAGATCATGGCATCCAGTCCCATCACTTCATGGGAAATAGATGGGGAAACAGTGGAAACAGTGTCAGACTTTATTTTGGGGGGCTCCAAAATCACTGCAGATGATGACTGCAGCCATGAAATTAAAAGACGCTTACTCCTTGGAAGAGAAGTTATGACCAACCTAGATAGTATATTCAAAAGCAGAGACATTACTTTGCCGACTAAGGTCCGTCTAGTCAAGGCTGTGGTTTTTCCTGTGGTCATGTATGGATGTAAGAGTTGGACTGTGAAGAAGGCTGAGCGCCGGAGAATTGATGCTTCTGAACTATGGTGTTGGAGAAGACTCTTGAGAGTCCCTTGGACTGCAAGGACATCCAACCAGTCCATTCTGAGAGATCAGCCCTGGGATTTCTTTGGAAGGAATGATGCTAAAACTGAAACTCCAGTACTTTGGCCACCTCATGTGAAGAGTTGACTCGTTGGAAAAGACTCTGATGCTAGGAGGGATTGAGGGCAGGAGGAGAAGGGGACGACCGAGGATGAGATGGCTGGATGGCATCACTAACTCGATGGACGTGAGTCTGAGTGAACTCCAGGAGTTGGTGATGGACAGGGAGACCTGGCGTGCTGCAATTCATGGGGTCGCAAAGAGTCAGACACAACACAGCGACTGAACTGAACTGAACTCCAGGGGATCTTCCCTGCCCAAGAATTGAACCTGCATTTCTTGCATTGGAAGGTGGATTCTTTACCACTGAGCTACCAGGGAAGTGTGGTTTTTTATAAATATAATACTGGGAATATCAATTAGCTATTGTGAAAATGTATTAAAAGGAAATGAATTTTTTATGCAAAAGAATGTGAAATTCTTATCTGACTGCATTCTTTCATTTACAAACAACTATTAATGATAAAAACCATCATAGGTTTTTCCATTAAAAATTTCATGTTTAGATAAACTTCATTTGAAAACTCCAAATATTTAGTACAGAAGGAATTTCTAGAAACTAAGAAAGGAATTCAATATATAGGTAAGGAAAGGGAAAGAAAGGGCAGAAATCACTGAATTCTGGAAGTTAACTTGAAGAAAATTGTCCAGTAATAAGTTATCCCTTTACCTAATAATTTCTCATTTAATAGTCTCTTTATTAAATTCACTTCAAAAACAACTTTAGTAGTGATGGTACACACCACAATATACTCTCCTACATTTAAATCACTAAAAGCAATATGCCATACTGAATTTAAAATGTAACATTCTAATATAATGGCTAATAATATTTAACTATCACATGGGTTACACATTTTATATTTGAGAATTAAAAATATCAACACTGCTCTTGAAAAAGGAAGAGAGTTAACTAAAAAAAAAAGAAGAAAGAAAGAAATATTATTGAGTGGGAAAAAATAAGCCTATTTTGAAAAAGAGAAAAAAGACATGTGTAGCAAAGACATTTAAAAACATATTTTCATGTTGTTTATAAGGACATATAATTTCTGAATCTATGGGCTTTTATATTTGTTTATTTTGCTTTGCTTTGGTTTTGACCATTAATATGTTTCCCCACCTCACAGCTTGGAAATAAGCCATCCTTGTCTTGTGGGATGAATGGATTTCAATAAATGGGAGAAACCAACACTATTTTCAAATTTGATCTCAGCAAGAGTGAATATGCTGCAGCTGCATTTCCTTGTCATAATTAATTCCTGTCGGAAAACTTCATTACCAGGAGTTGGAAGGCTAATGTAGAGGGCTGGGTTTCCTGAGGCTCGCTTCAGTCTGGAGCATGTACAGCTGTGGAATTCCAGGAAGAAGAGAAGCTGTTCAAAAAATGATGGAGTAGGCACACACAACACCAGAGAGAACAGTTTGGCGGTACAGCATAGGGGTTTGTAGTTTCCAATCTGAGTTATAAGCAAAATGAGAGGAAAAGAAGTATATCTTTCTCCTTTGGCGTTGACATTCTTTTGGCTACTTATTAAATACCCTGTTTGCATGTTTACATGGAGATAAGAACTATTATAGTCTGTTGATGTTAATCCTGTGGATGCCTGATACATCTTTTTCCATTCTAGCCATATTTTTCTTTAGTCAAACATAAATTCTATTATGTTAATTCACTATGCAGATGTGCCTCACTTTAATAAAGAATGTGGTCTCAGAGGCAACATCTCAAAATACCTAATCCTCAATATTGATTTAATCTCACCAGAAAAAAATATAACCCACAAAAGATTAAAGAAACAAAAGATAAAGCAGAATTGTATCATATATACCCATGGACAGTTAGGACAACTATATTTTTTATTTCTGATATTCTTTCCCTTGTTAAGAATTTGGATTTGGAAAGAAGGTTGTTGTCAGTGTCCTTTGCTTCAGGTCAAGTCACGTTCTTCATGCTCCTGCATTCTGGTTTCCTCTAATGATATGTCAGATTATTTATTTGGATTAACCCTCCGGTTCGAAACAATGAAAAACAATGTGTTATAGTTATTTCTGAAAATTAACTTAATATCTATAAAGTTAAATCCTTTGGCCATTTTTCTGTCCTGCATGGAAGTCTGTATGCAGAAACACACAACATTATCAGAACACTGAATATGCCTATGGCATGAGTGTATTTCCAACCCTTGGCATCAATATTTCAGAAGAAAGGAAAGGCTTAATAGCAGGTCTGTGACTTAGCCCCTCTATACTCCAGGATTCCCTAAGGAATGATTAATCTCAACCAGTATCCTCATCTGTATCGTTTAATATTTATCGGGAGAAAGATCTGAGTCATTATCATTTAAAAAAAAGATTTTAAAAGGATATGATCAGTCTCTCTAAATTGTGTATTATAAATAAATTTTAAATTATGAGGCATTGTTGGGCACAGGGTTAGTGGTAGAAGTCTCAACACTAAGCAAGCTTCCTTCATGCACAATTTTCACATCATTGAGAACTCATCATTTAATGCAAGACAGAAATAGGTTCTAAGAAGTGCTGGGTAGGAACAGCTGGAAATGTCAATAAAAATGGGAAGTATAAAATGGGCTAATAGGGATAGTCAATAAAATATAAAAAATGCTCTTATTGGAAATATAAATTTAAAATGCCATATATGCTCAGTCACTCAGTCGTGTCCAACTTTTTGTGGTCCCATGGACTGGGGCACAGCAGGCTCCTCTGTCCATGCAATTTTCCAGGCAAGACTACTGGAGTGGGTTGCCATTTTCTTTTCCAGGGAAATACCACATAAAGAAGAGGAAAACATTTTAAAAACAGAATTGCTTGACATCTAGCTAAGTGTACAGAAGAAACTCAATGCTTACACGATTTTAGTAGAAATTTAACTGGATAAAACCACTAAATAAAACCTTTTAATATTATCAAGCACACTTGAAGATGCAAATGGGCTATGAACAGGATTCTCATTCATAAGTATATAGCATAGAACACTGAATTCATTTATCACTGCTGCTGCTGCTAAGTCTCTTCAGTCGTGCCAGACTCTTGGTGACCCCATGGACTGCAGCCCACCAGGCTCCTCCGTCCAAGGGATTTTCCAGGCAAGAGTACTGGAGAGGGTTGCCATTGCCTTCTCTGTCACTTATCACTAAGGCATTTAAATTAAGACAGCCTTATCCACAACTGTTCCACTGGAACCCAGCTGATTGTTTTTCACAGTATCTAGATAAATACATGTCAAAAGACAATATTTCACAAGAATAAAAATGAAAAATTACAGCATAGATAAATCTTTCAAACCAAATTTTAAGGAAAAAAATACAATAAAATATACATATGATTCCAACTACATAAAGTTCAAAAATAGGCAAAACTAAGCCATATTATTTAGGGAAGTACACATAATTGTTAAAGTAGAAATAAAAGGGAGCAGAAGAGGAAATGGAATTATCTCTCTTTGTATCTCTATGCTTTTTTTTTTCCTATGCAGAAAGTTATAGCTATTTCTTCTTGTTATTTATTAATTCTTGTAGGTGTTATGCATATATTTACTTTTGTGTAAGATTTCAATATTAAGAAGAAACTTCAAAGTCTTTTCTAGAATCAGTCACTTCTCAATATTTAATTTTCTGAGAATACTGGCCAATACATGTTTCTAGATTCTACAGTTGAGAGAACATACTTTAGAAATCAGACAGAAATTCTCAAACAAACCTGAAATGTTGACAAACATCTTATAAAAGAAATATTCACTATACCATTTTTTCAATTATACTATGGTAGGAAATGAGAGAAAATAGGCAAAGATAAATAGTAGGGAATTCAAGGTGGATATAGTGATTTCTGAGTTGAATGGATAATGTTGTGGAAAAGAAAATTGGCTTATAAAACTTGAAAAGTCCAAAATATATTTCATAATGCACAAGGCATATTGATGATACATAAATAATAAATTCCTTTGAAAATATTAATACTTTATGCTACATTGTTACTTTAACAGTATTTATCTTTGGTCTCAAAAGAATGCAAACACAATATAGGATAATTATAAAATAAAGCATCAAACATATATAATAATACAAAATTAAAATTCTTTGAATTTTCCTTATTTTTGCTTCTAAAGCTTTATCAAATATATATCCCAAAACAAGCAAGGTTACTCTGATCATTCTGTACTTTCCATTCCTCACCTAATTATTTTATATTATCACAGCAAAAGGACCATGCCCTTTGGTAATGAGATGTCAAATATTTTACACATATTCAACGATTTTTTTAAAGAACTTTGATATTATCACAAAGTTGGGACTCTGAAAATGTTTTAAGATGTCTTTAACATTTGTGGATGAACCATAAATAATCTTTAGAGCTCGGGGAAATTATTTCATCTTTAAATGAAAGATAATTGTACCTATTATACTAGGTTTATGAAACTATAAAGGAAATAACTGCACCTGCTTTAGAGTTGTCTATTAATATTAGGCAAAAATACACCTACATGTCTCCTCCAAAAACATATATATATCAGAGAAAAGAGCAAATAAATCCACATATTACCTATGCTTTTAGCATAACCAGGAAACAGAGAATATTACAATATTGAAATTGTTGTTAGTGAATTTTATCATGAAGTTGCCATGTTACTTGTTGTACAGATATTCCTAAAAATTTTATGCTAATTTTGAATTGTATAATGTCATTTATTTATTGAATCATATCATATGCAATAATATTACAATAGTATTATGAAGGGTCATTTTTTCCAGTATATTTCTTTTTGCTATTACTTTTGTCATTATCAGAATAGTTAACTCTCCTTTTTAAATTGAGGTATAATTGACATACATACCATTAGATACAGGTGTACAACATAATAATTTAATACACATTGTATACATTGCAAAAATGATGATCACACTAGGTCTAGTTAACATCTGCAACCATGCATTGTACTAGAATTTTTCCTTCCTTATGATGAAAACTTTTAAGATTTATTATCTTAGCAACTTTCATATATACAATACAGTATTATTAACCATAGTCACCATTCTGTATGTTACATCTCCCTGACTTGTTTTATAGCTAGAAATCTGTATCTCTTGGTCCCATTCACTCATTTTGCCCACCCTCAAACTGCCAGCCCTAGCAACTTCCTAGTCTGCTCTGTGTTCATGAGCTTGTAAACCCCATTTCTCTAGTATGTTTTGGCCCTTTTTTTTCTTTCTTTAATCTTTCTGAAAGGTTGTTTTTGTTTGTTTGGTTTATTTCTTATATACCACATAACATGCTTGTTGTTTTTCTGAACCAACTCAAAAACATTTTTCTTTTTATGGGCCAGTTAAATCCAATCACATTTGTACATTTGTCTGATAATTTTAACTTTATTGTATCATTTAATAATTATTCTGTGCATTACATTGTTTTTATTTTACTCAAATTGATCAGTATTCTTATCCCACTACATAATTTAATTGTGGAAAGATCTTAAATTGTGTATAAATACTCACACTGGTAGTTTTCTGTCATGTCCTTAATTCCATATTATAACACTTATTCCTCTTTTTAACCAACTACTATAAGTTTTACCTGTTTGAATTAATATCCTTTAATACTATTATTCTATGTTTCAAAATGAAGTACACACTGACAAAGGAGGAAAAGAAAACAAATCTTTTATATTGTTAACCCAGACAATACATTCTTAAAGAGAAAAATAACAAAACTGCAAAATATACTTTTATTTTACTTTGTGCATGACTGTTGATAATTGTTGGTAATGACAATATGATTACTGAAGAATGGAGATGTACAAATATTACGATTCTGTTGCATATTGGGGTTGTTCTCTCACAGGAGAAGAGAGATATATGTATGGGATGGATAACAGCATAAGGAACACTTTGAGCTAGAAGGACAGATTGGAGCTAGAATTATCACTATGATATTCGTGATAAATAACATCCTCATGTGTGTGCTTGCAAGTACATAAGTTTAAGTACAACACTGAAAACACAATGTATAATATACATCTATAATATATATTTCCTAATTCTATCTAACATAATAACCTCCCCAAACAGTGACACTAGCTCCAAAAATTCATGATAAGGTTTTGATTTTCAAAACCATTCTCCACTGAAAATATCAGGACTCCCTGGAGAGGTATATCTGATTCTAGTGCTGATGTAGATATATTATGCAATGAGCGTCTACAGTCTACTTGTGCTAAAAAGCAAGGAAATACCTAAAAAAAATAGACATGCTAAAATGATACAGGGGGGACCTGAAAGCGGTATAGCCAGACAACTGATGAACAACTGAACATCAATATGTTAACGGTCTGTGGCATATTTTAAAAGATAATCTTCATGTAGTAAAATTTATTCTACAACTTCAAGGACTCTTCGATTTCCAGAGTTCTACAGGCTTTTAGATGATGATTTAGAAAAGTGAGATAAGTCTAAACACACTATATATTATATATAACATGCACATAACATGAAATTCTCTGCACTTGATGCTGGTGAAAGACAATAAAAAGTTATACATAGCGCTTGATTCTTATCTATCAAACTAATGTCTATACACATGTAACACATACTATTATGAAAAGCTCTTCCTCTATTATCTTGGCAAATTAAAAGGAAAACCAGATGTGGGAGGGAAGCGATGTATGTATACCAGTAGCTGAGACAATACTCTAAGTAAAAAACAAACTTTAGTAAAAAACATGAAAAAATAACAAAACGTCTGAATAATGTGTATCTTCATAGGGAAATTTCAGATAATACAAAGATAAGAAAAAAAAAAAGGACAATAAAAAGTTCTTTAAAATCTCCTCTCATAAAAACAGCTTAGATTATTTTCCCTTACTCTCTGGTTGTATGTATATGAATAGTCCAACATGGCGTAGGTATTTACTAAATTATTTGCTTCAAATCTCTATGTATTTATCTATCTTGAATACAAATGAAATAATGCAAAACTCAAAGTCTATCAGAAAGTTAATGATACAGGTAAAACCCATTAGCAAGTCCTGGGGAATAAAAACAAATAAATAAATAATTAAAAATAAATTAAAAAAATAAATCAGGGTAAGAAAATAAAAATCTAAACCTTTTTCTTTTCCTTTGAGCTTAGTCTGTTTTGCTGCCTCCCAGGAGGCCTAGGGTAAAGGCCTCTCACCTGACACTTCAGATCCGAGTTTCTGACACAAAACGGTTGTGCCCAGGCCTCAGCTGATGGGCTGTGAGGAGACACCCTAAACACAGCACTGCAATTCAAGATGGCAGTGGCCCCAGGCACAACGCTGCAATTTCAAGATGGTGGCAGAAGACCAAGCGCAGAGACTCTGCACAGGACAAAGATGGAGGTGGGTGCCCTGTGTAGAAGTGCTTACCTGACACTGAAATTCAAGATGGCGCTGGTGAGAGGGAAAGTTGCTCCCAGCACTTCAATCTGAAGTGAGTACATAGAGCAGGGCAGTGGCTGCCTCTCACCTGTGGGAACTCCACACACTTCCCTCTTAGGAGAACCTCATTTCATAGTCCCACCCTCTCAGCCTGTCAGGAAGAGCTCTACTGTAGAGCAAAAGCTGCCATCTCTCCATTGCTCCCTTTTCTGATTAAAGAAAAAGCTTTCCTTTGCATCTGAACCTCACTGACTCTCCTTTTATTGGCTCCAAGGAGATCTGGTTAGGCCCTTGCTGGGGGCCAAGTTGGGAGGGTCACTAACAGAACTGAGTTTAAAATTTCAATTTCAACAGCGATGTCCTCAACTATTCCTTGACCATGCCTTAATTCTTTTGTATACTAGATAGAAAAATAAATGTCAAGAAACACCAGTGTCCATGTATCATTTCTTATTATGGTCTAACACGCCTATCTCTTCTTCTTATCCTTTGATCCAGAATACAAAAGGAACATGGAAAGAGAAAGGTAAAAAGATAGGAATCTTTTAGTTTTCCCATACTTGGCTTTACTCCTCGACTTTTAGCAAAGGACAGGGATCTCTAAGGTGCTATTCGGTTCAGTTCAGTTCAGTTCATTTCAATCGCTCAGTCATGTCCGACTGTTTGTGACTCCATGAATCACAGCACACCAGGCCTCCCTGTTCATCACCAACTCCTGGAGTTCACTCAGACTCACGTCCATCGAGTCCGTGATGCCATCCAGCCATCTCATCCTCTGTCGTCCCCTTCTCCTCCTGCCCCCAATCCCTCCTAGCATCAGAGTCTTTTCCAATGAGTCAACTCTTCACATGAGGTGGCCAAAGTACTGGAGTTTCAGCTTTAGTATCATTCCTTCCAAAGAAATCCCAGGGCCAATCTCCTTCAGAATGGACTGGTTGGATGTCCTTGCAGTCCAAGGGACTCTCAAGAGTCTTCTCCAACACCACAGTTCAAAAGCATCAATTCTCTGGCGCTCAGCCTTCTTCACAGTCCAACTCTCACATCCATACATGACCACTGGAAAAACCATAGTCTTGACTAGACGGACCTTAGTCAGCAAAGTAATGTCTCTGCTTTTGAATATGCTATCTAGGTTGCTCATAACTTTTCTTCCAAGGAATAAGTGTCTTTTAATTTCATGGCTACAATCACTATCAGCAGTGATTTTGGAGCCTCCTCCCCCCCCCCCGCCCCCGAAAAAAAATCTGACACTGTTTCCACTGTTTCCCCATCTATTTCCCATGAAGTGATGGGACTGGATGCCATGATCTTCGTTTTCTGAATGTTGACCTTTAAGCCAACTTTTTCACTATAGGTACTCACATACCCCAAACATGAAGTTACATCATAAAGATTTTTTCCAACTCTCAAACCCTTGTCAAAGCTGTTGAGGAATCAGTTGTAGCTCACTCATAGTGGTGAAAGACTGAGAATATTTCAAATTTTGTTCTCAGCTTATAATCGTATTAGTTCTGCACTTCTCTGTTGTCTTATTGAACTGTTTTTCCTACCTCCCTAAATTCTGGACACATTGATATGTGATTATTACCTAGAACTACAGAAAACTTTTCTCTGGATACATCTATAGGTTTAAACTTAATTTTAACATTGGGATTTTTTTTTTTTAAGCCAATACCCATTTTACCCATCTTAAGCATTTTAAAAATCAACTTATGTTCTTTTCTATATGTCCTTAATAAACACAAAACTATTATCTTGAAGTACTCATGAACACTGATATACTTGTAAGGCCGGACCCCAGGGGCCATGATGGGCCACCCCTCCTCTCCCTCCGGACAACGGGGAAAGTCCCTAACGGAAGGAGCCTCCCAGATCCCAGGGACCAATGACAGCACACTTCACCAGCTAAAGCCGCCCCACCCCAGCCACGTAGAAGGACCTGTCAGCCCGCGACACCTCAGCCTGGTGACCTATCTGAACCCCCGTCCATCTAGCCTGACCATCCCTCAAAACAAACGTACAAAAACCACCCCCAACACGGTCCGGGCGCGAACTTCCTTGACCTGCCTCGTTCGGGTCCAGGAACCCCACCCCGGAGCTCCTCACCATTAAAAAGCCTATTAGACACTCTGTTGGTGTCCTGGTCTTTTACCTAACATTTGGCGCCCAACGTGGGGCCCGAGGCGAGGGCCCATCCTGCGACGAGTGGGATTTGCGGCCCCCTCAGGTCTGGTCCGCACCGGACCTGGTCACCCCATCACCCTTCTGGGACCATTCAACCTTCTGGCAGGATACAGGGTAAGTTCCATTGGTTGGGTTCTGGGGGTTGTTGCTCCTGTGGTGATTATGCCTAGGGTGTCTCGGTCCCTTTAAATTACGGCCACATCCAGACCCCTCCTCCACAGGCCAGGCCTGCTAATTCCTCGGTGCCAGTCAATTCAGAGACGTCCATCTTGGCTGAGTGGCTCTCTCCTCGCCGGGTTGACGGCCTGTTCAGGGACGCCTGACCGGACCACTCCCAGCCCCACTAATGAAGGTCCAGGACCTTCATTTCATATTCGCCATGGGGGCGGCTGCCTCCAAGGCCGACCAACCCTGGTCTACACCGCTAGAATGTTTACTCGCCAACCTCAGAACTCTACATATCTCCAGAGAAATTCATTCCAAATGCTTAACCTTCCTTTGTTCTCAGGCACGGCCCCAATATTCTTTAGATAATGGCTCACAATGGCTGCCAACGGGAACTTTCGATTTTAACATCCTCCGAGACTTAGATAATTACTGTCAGAAGATGGGAAAATGGTCTGAGGTACCCTACATACAGGCTTTCTGGCTGTTTCACTCCCGTCCCACCTTGTATACCCATTGTTCCCCTTCTGAAATTCTTCTATCGCTGTTGCCAACTTCTACCATTTCTTCCCCTCCTCCACCGCCCTCACAGTCCAGTCCTCCTGTGACAAAGCCGCCTCTATATCCACCCCTCCCTTCGTGCCTGGCCTCACCGACCTCCTCCACACCAATCCCCCCTCTATCGCCCTTGCCAACTTCTCCCATGTCTTCCCTTCCCCCACTGTCCTCACAGCCCAGCCCTCCTGTGACTATGCCTCTTGCCGCTCCCTTGGCTCCACCTCAATATCCACCCCTTCCTCCATGCCCACCCCTTTCTGGCTCACCAGTCAGCTCACACACAAGGTCGCAGACCGCTCCCAATCCGCAGCCAGCTCCCCTGCTTCCTCTCCGCCAGGTGGCCGGCCCAGAGGGTCTCACCCATGTCCACGTCCCCTTTTCACTCCAAGACCTTGCCCATATCAAACAGCGGCTAGGCTCCTATTTGGCCAACCCCTCCAACTACATTAAAAACTTTACCCAGCTGTCTCAGTCTTATGCCCTCACCTGGCAAGACATATTTGTCATCCTGGGGTCCACTACTACCCCAGAGAAAAGAAAGGCCGTTTGGGTCACAGCAAGAGTGGTAGCAGACAGGAGACATCTAGCCAACCCAGCAGACCCAGCCCGGCCACCTGGAGCAGCTGCTATTCCAGATGTAGACCCAGACTGAAAATATCAGGAGGGATAGAGAGGCAGAGCCAACATTCCATACATGGAAAAATGCCTATTGGAGGAAATAGAAACCACCTCCCTCAAGGTGGTAAACCTACTTAAGCTAGATGAGATAACTCAGGGCCCTGATGAAAACCCAGCAGCCTTTTTAACAGACTGACAGAGGCTCTCACCACCTATACCCGGATTGCCCCAGATTCTCCAGCAGGGGTCACCATCCTAGCCAACCATTTTATATACCAATCAGCTTCAGACATCAGAAAAAATCTCTCTAAGGCTGAGAATGGGCCTCAGACCCCCCTCCAAGACCTGGTAAAAATGGCCTTTAAGGTTTATAACGCCCGAGAGGAAGCCACCAAAGCCAGCCACAAGGCAAGGCTTAAACAAAAAGCCAAACTCCAGGCTAACCTCCTTGAGAGACAAACCCAGGCAAGGGTAGCAGCCCTGAGGCCGGCTACGGGACAGAAGGTGGGTCCCCAGAAGCCATCTCCAGGAGCCTGCTTCAAATGCGGTCATGAGGGCCACTGGGCCCACCAATGCCCAAACCCCTGGCTCCCAACAAAGCCCTGCCCTCATTACAAACAGCCAGAACATTGGGCGAGTGATTGTCCCCGGGCAACTCAGGACCCGGCCTTACCGGGCCGAGGTCTGCGCTCCCAAAAGGACATTTCCTCCCCACACCCCACCTTGGAACTGCTCTCCTTTGATGAAGATTGACGGTGCCCAGACTCGGGGACCCCCATAACCCAAGCCGAGCCCAGGGTAATGCTTCAAGTGGCGGGTAAGTCTATCAATTTCTTTATGGATATGGGGGCTACTTATGGATATGGGGTGTCCTTCAGGGACACCTTGCATCCTTCCCAGGTCTTGGTGGTGGGTATAGATGGCATGTCTTCATGACCCTTGCAGACTGGGCCACAGCCCTGTCAGCTTGACCACTTCTTGTTCACACACTCTTTTCGGATAATCCCTTCATGCCCCACTCCTCTGCTGGGGCGGGACATTTTAGCTAAGCTTTGGGCCACCATGCCTCTCTCATTTTCCCAATCTCTCACCTTTGCCCCTACTCTTCCTTTGCTCCCCTGAGGCTCCAATTGTCAACCCTACCATCTGGGACACTGAAATCCCTCTGGTAGCAACCCATCACACCCCCATCCTGATTAAACTATGTGATCCTTCCCGCTTCCCAAGCTGCCCTCAATTCCCCATCTCTCAGACTCACCTACGTGGTCTTAAACCAATAATAGACCATCTCTTATGCCAGGGCCTCCTAGTCCCCATGGCCTCGCCCTGCAGTACCCCCATTCTCCCAGTGTGGAAAGCTTCTGGCAGCTACCGACTGGTCCAGGACCTTCGACTGATAAACAAGGCCATAATCCCTGCCCATCTGATTGTCCCCAATCCTTATATCTTGCTTTCTGACATCCCTAGCAGTATGACTCACTTTACTGTCATAGACCTCAAAGACGTCTTTTTCACTATTGCCTTACACCCAGACTGCTAATTCCTCTTTGCTTTTACATGGACCAACCCAGAAACCCAACAGTCCTCCCAGCTAACGTGGACAGTTCTCCCCCAAGGGTTTTGAAATAGCTCCCTTTTTTTTTTTTTTTTTTCCGGCCAGGCTCTGGCCCAGGATCTAGCTACGTGCCCTTTGGCCCCTACTGTCCTCTTACAGTATGTGGATGACCTTCTGCTCTGCAGCCCCTCACAAGCTCTCTCTCAGACACATACCATTATTCTTCTTAACTTCCTTAGGATAAGGATACTGAACATCTCAAAAAAAGGCCCAACTCACCCAGACCTCTGTGACTTACCTAGATCTAAAGATTATCTCCAAAACCGAGGCTCTAACTACAGACAGACTCAGCCTTCTCCGAGACCTGTGCTCCCCTTCCACTGGAGAACAAATCTTGTCCTTTTGGGGGTTAACAGGATTCTTCCGGCACTGGGTCCCCAACTATGCTTCACTGGTTAAACCCCTCTAACGGCCGCAAAAGACACTCCTACTGGACCACTCTCTTCAGAAACAGAGGTCCAAAAGCCTTTCTATAACTTCCACTAAGCTTTGCTGCCCTCTTCGCCACTCTTCCTGCCCAATCCCAACCTCACCTATCACCTGTACACTGATGAAAAAGGGGGCATAGCCTTTCGAGCCCTCATACAGCCTGCGGGCTCTAAAATGCTGCCAGTGGCATTTATCTCCAAACAGTTAGACCCCACCGCCTGGGGATGGTTCCCCTGCTTACACTCCCTGGCAGCAGCAGCTTCTCTATACGCAGCTGCAAAAAAAAAAAAAAAAAAAGCTAATTCTAGATCAACCCCTAACTATACTCTCGCCACACCACCTGGCCGACCTCCTGGCTTCCAAATTCCTGTCAGACCTTAGCGACTCTCAGCTCCAGCAATTCACCATTACTAAGACACCCCTGCCTCCCACCAGTGAGTGACACGCCCTGTCCAATGCTTATCTGGCCTCATCCGCTGTGGCTATTGCCAATCACAATTTTGGCTATACTCTTCGCCATTGGACTGGCTGTCACAGCCCCCGCAAGGACTGGCTGCCCACACTCCAACTTTCACTGGCCCTTACTTACCTTATCATCTGTTCACTACTCCTGGGGTGCTATTCCTTTGGAATGGCCTGACCTGGCCATATGTCTCTAGCCTGCCTTGAGGACTTTATCTTGACCCTACTACAAGACCTCTGGCTGGCTACCCTGATTACTGACTGTGACTCTTTCATCCAGGCAGTTTCTGATCTGCACTTACAGGAGACCTTCCTCCTTTTCACAAAAGCTCAAATTGATTTTTTCTCCTTTATCACTCTCCTCCTAATATCATAGCTAAACATGTTCCTGTCACTATTCCTCCTGGCCATAATAACATGGGTGGGACAACTTACACCCTGTCCCCGGGGCTACACCAAACGAGACAACAAAAAAAAAACTGGGTTCACAGCCTTCACTAATGTCCACCAAGACTGTTATGTCTCACTTGCCCAGCCATGCTCCCATGGGGGTAAATGGTATTGGACAGTCAAAAGCCTGGGGACTGTCAACACAAACTCAGCTTCTAACTGCTATAAAGCAAGAGACAAAGACCTCTGTTTCACTATACAAACCCACTATAAAATGACAGACAGAAAAGGGGCCCAAGATCAGAGACAAAAACAAATCCAACATACGCTCCAACAGGACTTAATAAAGTTGACAACTAAAGCGTCTAATCCACACCATGAGCTCAATAAACTCCTACCCTGAGTTGTACATACAGCAAGGTGAAAAATGCATAGTCAACTCAACATTCCATCAGTATTAACTTTTATCGATATCAGGTTCCTCCCTGCAAGAGTCTAATTTCTTGTACATTATCTTTTGGCCCTGAGGCCTGTTGATATTTTATGACCCCTTTTTGATAAAGGTTGGTCAGCCAGAACAATAATTTTCCCTTAAAGTGTTTCTTCTTAAATTCCTAGCCTGCTTCACCCTTAAAGTACAGAGTTACATTTTTATGGAGCAAATATTCAGTGGGTTACAGCAAAGAAAGAACTTATTAACTCAAAGTCTAATGTTGCTCATGCTAAAGCTGCTGCTTGTTTTTTCTACATCCTGACTATATGCACTCCCAGGAACACAATGGATAAGGGATGTGAGAACTTGGCAGCAAGCATTGGCTCAACAATGTTGTAAGAGTCTGGATAAACCTGCCAAGTAAGCTAGAATGCTAACATGGGGTTTGAAACACTCTTTTCATGCCCAGGAAATTTATCAACTAGAGCCCTAAGTTAACTCTTTCCAGAGAAAGGTGGTCGGGGACAGCCCCCTGTTAATGTCAGAAGAGTTGGTGAAAGGCATAAAATAGTAAGACAGACAGATTCTGGTTTGGGGGTAGATGCTCGAGCAGGTCCGGGGGTCCATCGAGTCCTGAGGCCTTGCTTATCAGGACTCTTCCTGCATGACCTTGTCATGGGTGGGATCTCCCGTGCTGGCTCCCGGCATCTTCCCCTTTTTTATTCTTTAAGACAGCCAGATGTAATTCAGTCGCGAGCTTCTGAGTGCTCTGTCAAAGAGTTCTAACAATACAAAGAAGAGTAATTATGAAAAGCAGAATTAGAGCGGCCACAGCAGCATAGCTAAAAATAGCAGACAGAATGTTTTTTTCCTAAAATAAAGTTAGAGAATGTATGGAAAAAATCACTTGCTACTCCTGCGGCAGCACAATCTAATTGGGAGTGTTCCATGGGCTCTGTCTTCCCTTGAGACCCTGACTGTTCCTCGTCCAACCAATCCCCCAAAAATAGAAAGAGGCCCAAAATCTCACTCAAAATGCCACTGAAGTAACATGGCCAATGGGGCCCTTCACCACCAAGGTATTATACCTCCCAGCCAATGCCTCTTGTGTCCTGGCCAACGACACCTCATTAACCACAGTGGCCTGTGACAGCTTGAGACGAGACCCCCTATCCCCAAACCCTCCAGTATGCAGGAAACAAGGGATATTCTTTCTCTGCAATCAAACCACCTTATTACAATGCTTCCTGCCCAACTGGACTCAGCCTTACACCCCAATCTTCCTTACTTCCTACCTGACCATTCTGACACCCCAGGCAATGGAGGACCAAACCCAGTCAACCCACCCCTGGAGGGCACTAGCTGCAGCTCCCCTGCTCCTCAGAGGAGGTTTATTCATGGCCTTAGGACTGCGGGCGGGAGGATTGGGATCAGATATGCACTTCTACTATAAGCTGTCTGCAGACCTCAGTCGAGACCTGGACAAGGTGGCAGATTCCCTAATGGTATTACAAACCCAGATAACCTCTCTGGTAGCAATGGCTCTCCAAAAGCAAAGGGCCCTAGACTTGCTAATGGCTGAAAAAGTGGGAACCTGTTTATTCCTATGGGAAGACTGTTTTTTTGTTTGTTTGTTTGTTTGTTTTTTCGTTAATGCCTCAGGGATAGTTCAGAACAAGGTCCAAGAGCTGAGAGACAGCATCAGACTTGGACAGGCTGAGTCAGATGGTTTTAATTTCTCAGGATGGTGAAAGTCGTCTTGGGCAAAATGGCTTCTCCCACTTCTCACACCCCTCACAGCCGTGTTCCTCATTCTGTCAATAAGACCTTGTGTTTTTCAGATCATCCTCTGGAGGGTCAGGGAGCTGACCCAGACGGCTACTGGACAGATGTTGATGGTAGCCGCATACTCCAAGCTCCCTTCCAGAGACCATGAGGCCCCCTAAAGGTCACTGGGATCCGGCCATGACCCTCAGCCCCAGCGACGCCCCAGTTTAGCAGGAAGTAGCCAGAAGCGATAATGGCGCCCCTTATCCTATCAAAAGGGTCAGAATGTAAGGCCGGACCCTGGGGGCCATGATGGGCTGCCCCACCTCTTCCTCCCACTGGCAGGGGAAGTCCCTAATGGAAGGAGCCTCCCAGATCCCGGGGAACAATGACAGCACATTTCACCAGCTAAAGCCGCCCCACCCCAGCCACGTAGAATGACCTGTCAGCCCGCGACGCCTCGGCTTGGTGACCTATCCAAACTCCCGTCCATCTAGCCTGACTATCCCTTGCAATGAACGTATAAAAACCACCCCAACACGGTCCAGGCACAGACTTCCTCAACCTACCTCGTTTGGGTCCAGGAACCCCACCTGGGAGTGCTTCGCCATTAAAAAGCCTGTTAGACACTCTTTCAGTGTCCTGGTCTTTTACCTAACAATACTCACATAAAATATTTTCTCAGTACTGCTGAACCAAAACCAGTTTATTACAACTGTCATTCATCTGTGATGAAGGTTGGGGCTGGAATGTATGGAATTTACTGCAAAGCTACATTATACAGTATTATTTATCAAAGTTTGATATAATTAAATTAGAAGGAACTTTTTGAACACAAACAGTTAGGCTTATGTTTCCCAGGTGGCTCAGACGGTAAAGAATCTGCCTTTCAATGCAAGAGACCTGGATTTGATCTCTGGGTTGGGAAGTTCCCCTGGAGAAGGGGATGGCAACTCATTCCAGTATACTTGCCTGGAGAATTTTATGGACAGAGAAGCCTGAAAGCCATGGTGTCACAAAAGTTGGACACAACCAAGTGACTTTTACATAATCTACATACTGTGGCAGAACATCCTTTTTAAAATAATAACAACACAGGCTGTACATGCTTAACTTATACCCTATAATCTTTGACTGTTAACAGTGTTCAAAGCTACACAGTATGGGACATAGATATCTGGTAATATGCCTCCAGACATCAGTAAGCAAAGTGGGGGATGTTTCAATGAGGGACATCTAGACTTTATACCTCTAAATTCACAACATTTTCTGTTAAATATATTTCACGTCTATGAACAAACAATAGTGTTAACTACTTCATTTACCATGAATGTACCCAATCAGAAATCACTGTTTTTATGAGAAGTTGACAAGGATGAGACTTTGGGAAATGTAAGTTCTGGTGATGTTACTCCACTAGCAGGAATGCATATAGTAAAATGGGTCTTTACTATTTTATTTAAGTCTGGCTAGGATTCAAATTGCTACTAAGTATTCAAACCAATAAGAAGTGCTTATCTTTTACCTCAGATATGCAGATGATACCACCCTTATGGCAGAAAGCAAAGAACAAAAGAGCCTCTTGATGAAAATGAAAGAGGAGAGTGAAAAAGATGGCTTAAAACTCAACATTCAGAAAACTAAGATCATAGCATCTGGTCCCATCACTTCATGGCAAATAGATGCGGAAGCAATGGAAACAGTGACAGAGTTTATTTTCTTGGGCTCCAAAATCACTGTAGATGGTGCCTGCAGCCTTGAAATTAAAAGATGCTTGCACCTTGGAAATCCAACCAGTCCATCCTAAAGGAGATCAGTCCTGGGTGTTCACTGGAAGGACTGATGTTGAAGCTGAAACTCCAATACTTTGGCCACCTGATGCAAAGAGCTGACTCATTTGAAAAGAACCTGATGCTGGGAAAGATTGAGGGCAGGAGGAGAAGGGGACGACAGAGGATGAGATGGTTGGATGGCATCACTGACTCAATGGACATGAGTTTTGGTAAACTCTGGGAGGTGGTGATGGACAGAGAGGCCTGGCATGCTATGGTTTACGGGGTAGCAAAGAGTCAGACACAACTGAGCGACTGGACTGAACTGAACTGCCCCTTGGAAGAAAAGCTATGACCAACCTAGACAGCATATTAAAAAGCAGAGATATGACTTTGCCAACAAAAGTCCATCTAGTCAAAGCTATGGTTTGTCCAGTAGTTGTTTATGCATGTGAAAGTTGGACTATAAGGAAAGCTGAGTGCCAAAGAACTGATGCTTTTGAACTGTGATGTAGGAGAAGACTCTTGAGAGTCCCTTGGATAGCAAGAAGATCCAACCAGCCCATCCTAAAGGAAATCAGTCCTGAATATTCATTGGAAGGACTGATGTTGAAGCTGAAATTCCAATACTTTGACTACATTTTGTAAAGAACTGACTCATTGGGAAAAAACCCCTGATGCTGGGAAAGATTGAAGAACTTTCAGTGGGAGGAGAAGGGGACAACAGAGGATGAGATGGTTGGATGGCATCATCAACTCAATGGACATGAGTTTGAGTAAACCCCAGGAGTTGGTGATGGATAGGGAGGCCTGGCGTGCTGCAGTCCATGGGGTTGCAAAGAGTGGGACATGACTGAGTGGCTGAACTGAACTGAATCTTTTACCTGTTTCAATAAAGGCTTTTATATTTTCATTTATATACTATACTATATTTTACATAGCCTTTTATCATATATATAAGGGTAAGAATGTATAGTATTTATCACTTCATCTGTAAATCATGCAACTGCTGCTGCTGCTGTTAAGTCACATCAGTCGTGTCAGACTCTGTGTGACCCCATAGACGGCGGCCCACCAGCCTCCTGTCCCTGGGATTCTCCAGGCAAGCATACTGGAGTAGGTTGCCATTTCCCTATCCAGTGCATGAAAGTGAAAAGTGAAAGTGAACTTGCTCAGTCCTGTCCAACTCTTCTCGACCCCATGGACTGCAGCCTACCAGGCTCTTCCCAGGCAAGACTACTGCTAATAAACTTTAAATACTGAAATAGAAGTTATCAGTTCCTACAGTCTTTTATGATCACGGCTAAGCTTTAACAGAAAACTAGTAAACACTATTTTTTGAGTTGGAATTATATTTCATATTTACTGAAGACAATTCTTGGGATTTTAACAACATATACACTATAATTAGATACTTATTTCTTGGTAACAATGTACTATTTTCCTCTTGTTTTGTGAAGGGCTTCCCTGGTGACTCAGAGGTTAAAGCGTCTGCCTGGAATGTGAGCGACCCAGGTTCAATTCCTGGGTCGGGAAGATCCCTTGGAGAAGGAAATGGCGACCCACTCCAGTACTCTCGGCCTGGAGAATCCCATGGAGGGAGGAGCCTGGGAGGCCCCAGTCCATGGGGTCACAAAGAGTCGGAGACGACTGAGCGACTTCACTTTCTTTCACTTTTGTGAAGGTATATTTGTAAAACAAGGAAGAAGAATGTCATATGGTTTTTCATACAAAACAAACAATGGAGCTCAGGGTAAGGCTTTCTCATTGTTTCTTGAAAACCCTTAAAATATTGAAATGTCTATAAAAGCAATAAAATGATCACAGGATTATATGGTGATATTTAATTTTTGTACAAGTTAAATATCACTGATAATTAACTGTTAGAAGTTTATTTTGAAGTGACATTTTCCTGGAATACTAAATCTTTACAATACAATTTCAGATTTTTTTTAATTTTAATAGTGCCATATTGCTGATATAAAATCACTTTAAAATTATTCTACTTTATAAATTATTGTACATATATAACATGGAAGGATTTTATTTTTGTTATCTTATTATGAAATCATTTACCAAAGAGTTCAGATAGTGATGTTTTCTTTTCTTGGATAGTATAACAGAATAGTTGGGGTTGGGGTTATAGGTGTTGGAAAAGTATTTTGGGCAGCCAATCTGTAAGCTTTGCTGTTGTTCAGTTGCTAAGTCATTTCTGACTCTTTGCAATCCCACGGACTGCAGCATACCAGGCTTTCCTGTCCTTAAAAAAATAAAATAAAATCTGATTCATTCTTAAATAGCCAAAATAATCAATAACCGTAATGGTATTTATAAAACAATAATATTTATCTCTGCTGTAATGGACTGGCCCCCATGAAGAAATTGCGATGATGTCTCCTTTGAAAGATGATTTCCTTTCACCAGCCCTTCTCATTCCCTAATCAGCTGCTCCCACATATTCCTATTGCCAGAAATTTCTTTATGAAGGCTCTCTGTTATAAAACACATTGTTGTGTATTTATCCCCCCCCCCCTTTTTTTTTACATGTATGCCTTTTATATCCATTTTACTCTAATGTATTTAAATCTGGTACTGCTTGAATCTTGTAATATCTCTTCTGGGAATATTTATGATGCTATTTCATATTCTCTTCTGTTTGTCCATTTATTCCAGTTACACTGGCATTGGCAAGTCCACTGTGACCTTTGTTTCATGGTACGGGGCCCTACACTTACACTGTGCACTATCTTCAGGAGCTTTTGTTCCCTTAGGCTCATGGGCTCCCCTAGTGGTCATTCTCCACTCCTGCGTTTAGAGGATGCAAGTGGTGCGCCTGAGGAAGCCTCAAGGCAGGCTTTCCTGTTGTAAATCAATTTCTGCTCTCTTAGTGGCTGCGCTACCTTCTGCAAACAAGCAGTGGCTCTCGTGCCTCTTCCTAGGACTCAGCTCTTCCGTCCGACTCTTGGCACCATCCATTGGAACCAGTCTGCCAAGTCGGAACCAAGGAAGAATCCTGGAGGGGACACTCAGGGCATTGAGTATCGTGCTCATTGCTGTAAGCTCCCCACTCCATCCAGTCCTGGATGGTGTTGCCCTGGGGTGACTCCTGGACTTTAGGCTGTGCTGCTGCTCTCCTTCTTCCTGATGGCAAAGCAACAGACAGCCATCTGTTCAAGGTGATGTGAGAGAGTGACCAGGGTTCACACAGAATAATTCTCCTCAGCCAGTTTGCACCAGCCTGCTGATTTAACATGAGTCCAATGTGCGTGTGTGTGTGTGTGTGTGTGTGTGTGTGTGTGTGTGTGTGTGTGTTACTAGGGACTTCCCTGATGGCTCAGATGATAAAGAATCTGCCTGCAATGCGGGAGACCTGGATTCAATCCCTGGGTTGGGAAGATCCCCTGGAGAAGGGAACGGTTATCCACTCCAGTATTCTTGCTTGGAGAATTCAATGGACAGAAGAGCTTGGTGAGTTACAATCCTTGAGGTTGCAAAGAGTCAGACCTGACTGAGTAACTAACATACTGGTAACTAAGCGTGGCTGTCAGTTTCATCACCCTCTGCACATCACCTTTGGTTTTCATCTTCAACAGAAGTCATTTATGTCTTCTTTTCGATATGTTTCTTGTTTTTCCGATCACTGTTTCTCTTTTGTTCTACCTAATATACTCATATTTTTCACATATATATTACATATTTTTTAACCACTTTGAGGAATATGGTGGTTATTGCAACCAATTTTCTTAGGTTTTTCTTTCTTAGGTGGGTGGAAATCAAACCTCTGAAAAGAATGATTAAAACTTACAGCATGTTAAAATGTACTCTACAGAGCAAAGTCATATAATCAGCTGTCTGTAAGTCCGGAGAATTCTGGAATAGTAGCCAGACTTTTGAATTTTGTTGTTAAATTCCAGCTGTCTCTCTGATTACACCCAGCTAGATCAGCGGATACAGAGATCTCAGTCAGATGGTATGCTCATAAGCCATCTATTGGTTTACATTAAATAATTTGCTCTCACGTGGCATCTCTCTTTAAAGTGTTTTATAAACGCCAGTTAATTGCCATGCCCTCAGGAATTGTTCAACATTATGATTTTCATCATACACATTAAAAAGCCAACATGCAATGAGGTTAAGATGCTTTAATACCTCACAGTATTCGGTAGCAGATGAAATCTGGCAAATCAGGCAAAACAGAAATCACCCAAATTTTCATTTCTTAGCTCACATTTTAAAAACTAGGATTTATCTCAGTCATTGGAAAAGCATTATAAGTCTCTTTTATCACAGAATCCTCAGAAATTGGCAATGTGCAGGCTTATTGACTGATATCTTGGCATCCTGTTTGCCACTGAGATCTAACTAGACGACCTAATCAAACACTTCATTTGAAGGAAAATTCTCACACACAACAACTCACTTGGTCTAAGACCAATCATCATGTTATTATACCTAAGTCCCATCACCTCTGTCACTAGCCTTGCATTTTATTGATTTTTGAGACCAATTGTTATTCATATACACGACTTAGAGTCCTGTACCTGGATGTAGGTGTGACCTTTTCAGTAACCCGTGTATCTGAACATGGTCTTAGGTCATGGAACAAACTGCATCTGTCTGTTATAGCCATTTATCTAGTCTCCCTGGGGGGAAGAAAAAGAATCGTAGTTATTCTAAGCTAGAGCTGTGGAACATTTTTTAAAGAAAAGCAAACACAATAAAAGTATGTTTAGGGAATCGTCAAACAGTTTTCACCCAGAAATGGTAGACTGAATATCCCATTTCTTTACCCTTCTATCTCCATCAGGGTAGGTGAAAACTTGCTTTAGCACTTTTATTTAAGAACCTTGGTATGTTTATTTTAGCAAGGGATTTTTAAAGAAGCTAGCTATGTTTACTTTTGCTTTTGGCAATAGTTTAAAAGGCTTTGTTTTGTGAGGCCCACAAGCCATTCACACATTTCTATAATTCCACATCATCATAACATTATTCCTAATAAAATCAGAATAAATACTTATTAACACTCAAAGCGTAATTGCTATGAATCTCACACGCATAATGATTCTAATCCACCAATAGGAGGAGGTCAACTAATACAAAAAGGAGGAAAGAGATAGAAAATTATAATGTGAAAATACTGAGAACAATAGATTGAAGGACACAGCACCAAATTAGGGATGTTACAAATAGCCTCGCAATGAAAGAATACAGGATATTGTGCTGTAAGGATTCTGAGAGAGAATACTGCATGGATATATTAGAGACCCACAGGGCTTTTAGGACAATAAGACTTCTTCAGCAAATAGGTTAGAATTTGTGTATGAACTGAGCCTGCAGGGATGTATTTCCTAAAACAGTATAGCAACCTTTTCAACAACTGATCAGGTTTTACAGGAAAAGAAAGTGTGTACTGAAACGTATTCATACACTTTTGGGAATCTGATTTATTTCATCCTTCTGATGACAATCACATTATGAACATGTTTTCTTCCTTTATTCAATACGCATCAATGACCCTTCGGACTAGGTGTAGGGCTAACCCAGCAGTTCTTTGCCTGCACCCATCCATTTCTCCATTCTTGCATTAGTGCTAAGTTGCTTCAGTCATGTCAGACTCTGTGAAACCCCATGAACTGTAGCCTGCCAGGCTCCTCTGTTCATGGGATTCTCCAGGCAAGAATACTGGAGTGGGTTGTCATACCCTCTTGCAGGGGATCTTCTTGACCCAGCGATAGAACCTGCGACCTGCATCTCTTACATCTCCTGCATTAGCAGGTGGGTTCTTTAAGGACAGTGCCACCTAGGAAGCCCATTTCTCCATTCACCCAATTGCAAATATATTTATTGTGGACAAAATAACCAATCAGGTGCTAAATCCCAAGGAAATAATAAAATGTGTGACCCCTTTACTAGAACCCTTAGAGTTTAATAGTGAAAAGAAAGCTCACATAGATAGCCAGTACTGAATACATATTAAACCCCATGGTACATATGAGACACACAGATCTCAGAGAAGGAAAACAGCAGAAAAATCCTCTTGGAGGCTGTAGAACAGAGCTGGTTTTTCTACTAATGAAAATAAATGAGAGAGGAAGGGCATATTTTGAAACACAGAGAACACATCACCTACAGTATGAGAGAATGGGTAGATAAGAACAAAAATATAAAATCTTTTCGTTCTCAGTCCAGTGTCTTTGAACATGCTGTTTGCTCTAGTCTGCTACTTTTCCTGCCTGTGTAGGAAAAAATCTATTAATGAAAAAATCTACTAATATTTCTCACTCTATCTTGCCTGTTTATGAGCTAGTCTCTAGCAATAATATGAGTTCTTTATGTATCCCCCAAATCCAGCAGTACTAATAGCAATTACTTTTTTTGAATTGTGCATGCATACTGAGTCACTTCAGCAGTGGCCGACTCTTTGCAGCCCTATGGACTGTATGGTCCACCAGGCTCCTTTGTCCAAGGGATTCTCCAGGCAGAAATACTGGAGTGGGTTGCGTGCCTTCCTCCAGGGGATTTTCCTGACCTAGGGATCAAACCCACATCTCCTGTGGCTCCTGCATTGCGGGTGGATTCTTTACCACTGAGTCACTGGGGAAGCCCCCCTTTTTAATTCTGTATCACTTTTTTCTAGTTTATATTGAAATATATTTGATTTAAATGTGTTAGTTTCAGGTATACAGAAAAGTGATTCAGATATATACAATATTGTTTTTTAGATTCTTTTCCATTATAAGTTATTAGAAGCTAATGAGCATAGTTCTTTGTGCTGCACAGTAGGTCCTTTATTATCTAATTTACAGTGGGGGATACATTTTAATCCACAGCTCCTAATTTATCCCTCTCTCCACCAACTCCTGCTATTTCCCCTTTAGTAACTTTTCTGTTTCTCATGCTCATTGTCACCACGTTCGTTTAAGCTTGTGTCACTTCTCAACTCAATCATACAACAGATTAACTGTCATCCACTTATCAACTAAGACTCAGTAATCTTGTCTTCTACATGGCTACCAAAGTTATCTTCATAAAATGGAAAATCATCATGCTTGCTACTGAATAAACTCCGTCTCCACTTAGTTTGCAGGATAAATCTTAAACTGATATAATATTATAAGTCAAATATAGCTAAAAATTAAAAAAAAAAAAACAACTAAACTCTCCAGGATAACACATATGATCCCTTCTTATATGGACCCTGCTGGCTCCTCAACTCCAGTTACACCCCCACCGAGCTTTCAGATTCTGTGCTCCTTTCATCATCTCAGTGTCCCATACATTCTCCCACTTCTGGACATTCAGGCTTGCTCTGCCCTACCCCTTATATCAGTTGTTTATGTTAAACTCCTGTTTATTCTTTTGGGCTGAGCTGATGAAATTCTTCTAGGCATCATTTGAATGAGAAAACACTTGTTGCTGTTGAGTTACTAAGTCATGTCTGATTCTTTGAAACCCTCATGGACTAGGCCTGCTGGGCTCCTTTGTCCTCCACTAGCTCCTGGAGTTTCCTCAAACTCATGTCCGCTGAGTCAGTGATGGTATATAACCATCTCATCCTCTGTCAACCCCTTCCCCTCTTGTGCTCAATCTTTCCCAGCATCAGGGTCTTTACCTGTCAGTTGGCTCTTTGCATTAGGTGGTCACAGCACTGAAGCTTCAGCCACAGTCCTTCCAATGAATGGTTGATTTCAAGCTGACTGGTTTGATCTGCTTGTGTTTCAAGATCATTGGCATTAATTTCACGGCTGCAGTCACTGTCCACAGTGCTTTGGAGCCCACAAAAATAAAAAATTGTCACTGCTTCCAGTTTTTCCCCTTTTATTTGTCATGGAGTGATAGGACCGGATGCTGGGATCTTAGAGAAGAAATTAGAGATGGTCTATTTGTTTTACGTCATTTCAGTTTGCCAAATGGTTGCATGTGTCACTTAGCTTATATGAATTTTTGTGATTTTTTTTAATAAAGAAAAAAGGAGATAGAATTGGCTTCATAGGAAGGCCTTATAGATCTGGAATACGACAGGTGAGGAAATATTGATTCTAGTGTGATATGGGGCAGATTAAGGGATCAAAAGAAACACTCGTTTTTTGCTTTTGTTTTTTTTTTTTTTCCAGATACAAGCATTATTACTTATTATAATATCATTATTCCCATGGCTCAGCTATAATAGTTAATATCTTATTCTACTCTTTACAGAGACCAACTTGGGTCTTTCTTCGGCTCCATTATATGGCTCCATCTGTTTAAAGCTCTGCTTACCTCTGGCTTCTGGCGTTCCACAGTTTCACCGCCTCAGAGTCAGCAAGTCTGAATCTGTCTTGGGCCCCTTTCCTCTCTCTGGTTATACTACATTCATCCGATACATTACAAAATGAATCTCTACAAAAAGGGGATAAAATTGTTTGGAACAGGCAATTTTCCCTTGTGTATAGAGCTCTCATTCTAGACCTCTACATAACACATTTTTCAGTTGGATTCTCCTGGTTCAGGGCCTTACTTACACTAGTGTCTGATTTTGGCATGGTCCACTGGTCAGCTTCCCACAAAGATGGCTATGGAAATGACTTATATTTAAAAATCACAGTGATTATCTTTACAAATCTCAGGCCAACCACCTGATTTCATAAAGGAGAAAGTTGAGGGCTTAAAATAATTTTAAAATGTACAAAAAGATTGTTTATTTACCATGATCAATATTGTTATAATATACAAACTACTGCATTTGAGGAATCAATGTGGCATTGAAATAAGGTGTCTAACACATAAATCAAAAGTAAATTTTGACACAAAAAATTCATAAATATTGCTCACCACGGAGAAGTAAAAGTAATAGGCACTAATGTAGAAATGCAAATTTAATGATTCTCTTATTTTCTAATCAGTGCAGTTCAGTCACTCAATCGTGTCTGACTCTTAGCAACCCCATGGACTGCAGCACACCAGGCTCCCCTGTCCATCACCAACTCCTGGAGCTTGCTCAAACTCATGTCCATTGAGTCAGTGATGTCATCCAACCATCTAATCCTCTATCATGCACTTCTCCTGCTGTCTTCAATCTTTCCCAGCATCAGGGACTTTTCAAATGAGTCAGTTCTTTGCATCAGGGAGTCAAAGTATTGAAGCTTCGGGTTCAGCATCAGTCCTTCCAATGAATATTCACGACTGAATTCCTTTAGGATGGACTGGTTTAATCTCCTTGTAGTCCGAGGGACTCTCAAGAGTCTTCTCCAACATCACAGTTCAAAGCATCAGTTCTTCGGTGCTCAGCTTTCTTTATGGTCCAACTCCCACATACATACATGACTACTGGAAAAACCATAGCTTTGACTAGATGGACATTTGTTGGCAAAGTAATATTTCTGCTTTTTAGTAGACTGTCTAGGTTGGTCATAGCTTTTCTTCCAAGGAGAAAGTGTCTTCTATTTTTTTTTTTTATTTTTTTTTTAAATTTTAAAATCTTTAATTCTTACATGTGTTCCCAAACATGAACCCCCCTCCCCCCTCCCTCCCCATAACATCTCTCTGGGTCATCCCCATGCACCAGCCCCAAGCATGCTGCATCCTGCGTCAGACATAGACTGGCAATTCAATTCTTACATGATAGTATACATGTTAGAATGTCATTCTTCCAAATCATCCCACCCTCTCCCTCTCCCTCTGAGTCCAAAAGTCCGTAGAAAGTGTCTTCTAATTTCAAGACTGTAGTCACAATCTGCAGTGATTTTGAAGCCCCAAAATATAGTCTCTCACTGCTTCAATTGTCTCCCCATTTATTTGCCATGAAGTGAAGGGACTGGATGCCATCATCTTCACTTTTTGAATGTTGAGTTTTAAATCAGCTTCTTCACTCTCCTCTTTCACTTTCTTCAAGGCTCTTTAGTTTTTCAGTTTCTGCCATAAGGGTGGTGTCATCTGCATATCTCAGGTTACTGATATTTCTCCTGGCAATCTTGGTTCCCCTTGTGCTTCATCCAGAGCAGCATTTCTCATGATGTACTGTGCATATAAGCTAAATAAGCACGGTGATAATATACAGCCTTGAAGTACTCCTTTTGCAACTGGGAACAAGTCTGTTGTTCCATGTTCAGTTCTAACTGTTGCTTCTTCACCTGCATACAGATTTCTCAGGAGGCAGATCAGGTGGTCTGGTATTCCCATCACTTTAAGAATTTTCCACATTTTGTTGTGATCCACACAGTCAAAGGCTTTGGTATAGTCAATAAAGCAGAAGTAGATGCTTTTCTGGAACTCTCTTGTTTTTTCGATGATCCAATGGATGTTGGCAATTTGACCTCTGGTTCCTCTGCCTTTTCCAAATCCAGCTTGAACATCTAGAAGTTCATGGTTCACATATTGCTGAAGCCTGGCTTGGTGAATTTTGAGCATTATTTTGCTAGTGTGTGAGATGAGTGCAATTGTGTGGTAGTCTGAACATTCCTTGGCATTGCCTTTCTTTGGGGTTGGAATGAAAACACCTTTTCCAGTCCTATGGCCACTGCCGATTTTCCAAATTTGCTGGCATATTGAGTGCAGCACTTTCACAGCATCATCTTTTAGGATTTGAAATAGCTCAATTGCAATTTTATCACCTCCACTAGATTTGTTCCTGGTGATGCTTCCTAAGGCTCACTTGACTTTGCATTCTGGATGGCTGGCTCTAGGTGAGTGATCACATCATCATGGTTATCTGGGTCATGAAGATCTTTTTTGTATAGTTCGTCTGTATATTCTTGATACCTCTTCTTAATATCTTCTCCTTCTGTTAGGTCCATACCATTTCTGTCCTTTATTGTGCCCATCTATGCATGAAATATTCCCTTGGTATCTAATTTTCTTGAAGAGATCTCGAGTCTTTCCCATTCTATTGTTTTCCTCTATTTCTTTGTATTGATCACTGAGGAAGGTTTTCTTATTTCTCCTTACTATTCTTTGGAACTCTGCATTCAAATGGGTATATTTTTCCTTCACTCCTTTGCCTTTAGCTTCTCTTCTTTTCTCAGCTATTTGTAAGGCCTCCTCAGACAACCATTTTGCCTCTTTGCATTTCTTTTTCTTGAGTATGGTCTCGATCACATAATGTCATTTACCTCTGTCCATAGTTCCTCAGGCACTCTGTCTATCAGATCTAATCCCTTGCTTCTATTTGTCACTTCCACTGTATAATTGTTAGGGATTTGATTTAGGTCATACCTGAATGGTCTAGTGGTTTTCCCTACTTTCTTCAATTTAAGTCTGAATTTGGCAATAAGGAGTTCATGATCTGAGCCACAGTCAGCTCCCTGTCTTATTTTTGCTGACTGTATAGAGCGTCTCCATCTTTGGATGCAAGGAATATAATCAATCTGATTTTGGTATTGACCATCTGATAATGTCCATGTGTAGAGTCCTCTCTTGTGTTGTTGGAAGAGGGTTGTTATGACCAGTGCATTCTCTTGGCAAAACTCTGTTAGGCTTTGCCCTGCTTCATTATGTACTCCAAGGCCAAATTTGCCTGTTACTCCAGGTGTCACTTTGGCTTCCTACTTTTGCATTCCAGTCCTCCATAATGAAAAGGACATCTTTTGGCGGGTGTTAGTTCTAAAAGGTTTTGTAGGTCTTCATAGAACCATTCAACTTCAGCTTCTTCAGCATTACTGGTTGGGATTTAGACTTGGATTACTGTGATAGTGTATGGTTTGCCTTGGAAACGAAAAGAGATCATTCTGTCATTTTTGAGACTGCATCCAAGTACTGCATTTTGGACTCTTTTGTTTACCATGATGGGGTCTTATGTCTTCTTAATTAACTTATGAGCTCATGTTGTTGAATTTGTTCAGATCTCTAGTTTGAACCATGTTTACTTGTATAATTGTTAAATTATGTCTATATGCCATGTATTTTACATGCAATTGCATGCTATATTCCCACCCATTAAAACTGGTGTATGTATATAGGCCAACTTGAAAAGGAGAAAATATCATGGAAAAAATTTAGCCTAGCTGGTTTAAAACTCAGCATTCAAAAAACTAAGACCATGGCATCTGGTCCCCTCACTTCATGGCAAATAGTTGGGAAAACAATGGAAACAGTAAGAGACTTTATTTCCTTGGGGTCCAAAATCATTGCAGATTGTGACTGCATTCATGAAATTAAAAGATATATGCTCCTTGGAAGAAAAGCTATGACCAACCTAGATAGCACATTAAAAAGCAGAGACATTACTTTGCCAACAATGTCCATCTAGTCAATGCTATGGTTTTCCTTGTAGTCATGTGTGGATGTGAGAGTTGGACTATAAAGAAAGATGAGTGCTAAAGAATTGACGCTTTTGAACTGTGGTGTTGGAGTAGACACTTGAAAGTCCCTTGGACTGCAAGAAGATCAATCCAGTCAATCCTAAAGGAGATCAGTCCTGAATATTCATTGGAAGGACTGATGCTGAAGCTGAAGCTCCAGTCCTCTGGCCACCTGATGTGAAGAACTAACTCATTGGAAAAGACCCCAATGCTGGGAAAGATTGAAGGCAGAAGGAGAAGGGGACGACAGAGGATGAGATGGTTGGATGGCATCACTGGCTTGATGGAGATGAGTTTGAGAAACCTCCAGGAGTTGGTGATGGACAGGGAAGCCTGGTGTGCTGAAGTCCATGGGGTCGGACATGACTGAGTGACTGAACCAAACTGAACTGAACCATAGGAAATTTAATACCATCTTGGAAATCAAGCAAGTCTGGGGAGCATCTCAACTTTGCCATAAATTAGCTGTATGACATAAGTAAATTACTTGTATTTTCTGAGCCTCAATTTAACATTTGTAAAAACGGAAAGAGTAATACCTCTCCATTTGGGTTGTTGTCAAAAATATTTTAAACAAGATCTATAAATGTACTTTGTATCTGGGTACATGTTTGCTTTAAAATGACCAACTTTCTATAATTTTTATCCCACTTAGGTGCAATCTGTTTCTATATTTACATTTTGACATAACTGAGTAATTTTAGAACAAGTCACTTATTAGAGATCACAATAGAATTTTTATATAAGGTAATGAGATAACTTCAAATTAACTTTAAGCTGTAATTTTAGAAATACACTTCTAACTTAACATTCTTTTATAAAAGTAATATGATAATTGTACTTTTAACTGTCAAACTAGTATATCAAAAATTTAGCCTAGTTGCTTCAGCAAATTTAAAAAATTTCCAATGGGAAGTATTAACAGAAATGAAAAGTACCTTTCATCTTAAACCAGACTATGACTGTCAGATGGTTTGTGTTGGGAAGGACTGTGAAGTCACATCTTAGCTCATGAGGGACTAGAGCAGAGGTTACTTAATGGCACTATACAAAAAGGACTTACTAGCTCTGTTGTTTTGAAGGTGCCACCCTTGAACATAAACAAAAATAACTGTGAAACTTTATTTCATGTATCACCATCTCTATTTTTTCCCCCATGAAAAAGCAAGCATTTTACAATTTCTTAAAAGTGGCCACTGGGGTTGAATGTTCTCTACTCTCTGATATATATATGCTTTGTTTATTAACAAAAATGTCCCCCCCCTCCTCTGCACCATATTTCATTTCAAAGTCTAGGCCAGATTAATTTCACCCTAATAACAAAAAACAAATGTGAACAGAGACTATATATGACTTCAAGAAACAAGAAACCAGACTAATATGTTACTACATTATATCAGCCTACATGATCCCTATTTTTTTCTACATGAATATGATTGCATGTATACAGTGCAACTAAAATAGGAGTTTAATGAGTCATTAAAACACAGTAATAAATGCCTATCTTAATTAGTAAGACATGGTTTTGACAACAGAGGCAAATAAAATCCTATGTTCCAAGTGTTCTATTGCATAACAACAACTAACCTCTAAGAGGGTGTTTGTCATAAAACAATACATCCGCTGTTTTTCATAGCATGAACAATAAGTATCTATGCTATGGAACATAGAGGGAGCTGTTGGCAAAGTTATGGCAAACCAATCAGAAAATATACAGTGAAATTTTACATTGAAATATACTTTTGAAACTTTATTTCCAACGCATGAATTGATAGCTGGAATCTGAGACAAAATATAACTGAAGTCCATATGTTTGGAAGGAGTGTAACAGAAAATTATAATTGTTTATTTTAAAGATTTTCATTTAAAAAAATGGGCCTTTTACTATCTAAAACAAGAGTATTCTTAAGAGGATGAAGGGTGATGTAATTTGTACTTTGTTGCTTTCACTGTATGTTCTTCCCACAATAATGACTCAGGGATTTATTTAAAATGGCAAGCTTTGTCCTATTCCTGTTTTAGGTTGTATACTTATTGAGGGGAAAATGTAAATTGGCCTTAAGTTGTTTACTTTTATAGTAATTTCATTTTACCCTAAAGTTACAATTTAATAATTCAGGTGTTATGATACAGGCAAAACATATTTGGTAAGGTCAATATCACAGTGATTCATGACAACATAATTGCCACAAAAATTCATTACACATATAAAAATGGAGAAACATTTGGTTGATGACAGGTACTGAAGACAAACAACACACTAAAGTAATTGAACATATAATCTGAATTTGCACCACCTGGTTAGTTGTGAATTAAACCAACATGAATGATAGCATTACCCAAGAACATGCACTGTCAATTAGTATTTGAATGAGAATTGTAAAGTGGATTAACATTGTTAAAAAATGATTAAAGAAGACAATTGAGGTGCTACAAACAAACTTTATTTAACACTTCAGGAAGCAAACAGCCTCCATTCTGAAAACTGCAAAATCAGTCAGAAGGCAGAAAAGCTTCTATAGTGTATGAATAAAGAACAGGGAAGAGAACAATGGAAAATATCTGATTGGCTGGGGTCACGTAGTCAACGTTGTTTGGAGTGAGAAAGCCCAGAGATGACATGGCATTTAGGATTAGCTTGGCTATTTAAACTGCATTTCTGGAAAAGTGAAGCATACACAGGGACACAAAAATTGTCTGTATTTCAGTTTGCTGGTACAAATATAACCTAGAGAATGTTTAGCATCACTTATTTAACAATGCTTCCCATGCAATTTAGCATATCAAATAAGCTAAATTAATTTAGCAATTTTCTTTTTAAAAGGGGAGAAAACAAATTCTTTTGAGATGTTCCAGTGGCCCTCTCAAAAATCCCAGTTAGTTTGAGATCAAAAGACTTCATTTAGAATTTGATTTTTTAGGAAGTTTGTCAAAAATAGCCATTTAACCCAAAGTGACAAAGACTTCAGAGGCAAATGCAGAAAAATTAAACGGTTTTATGCAAACTTAGCTCTTTTAATATTGAGAAAACTAGGTTTTCATAACTACTCAAAGACTTGATAAAGACAATATGAAGCAGAGTAAATTATCTTGGTGAAATACAAAAGTTTTTTTTTTGAGGTAGATCATATAAAAAGTAAGAAAATAAATCTTATTAAGAGGAGACCAATAATCTAAAATGTCTTTGTCCTTTTAACAAAAAGAAAACCAAATTCTCATTTTGCACTAATGTATTTTTGATCCTAAAATTCATTAAAAAAAAAAGAAAAAAAAACTTAAAGGCTTTGTGATCTTAGTATGATCACACATAAAATTCCTGTCTCAAGATTCTTTCTCCACAAATCTTCTGTAACTTTTTATACTGATTCAATATTTTCTGTTAAAATACTGATCACTCTGCTGCACACCTAAAACTAATATATGATTATAAATCAATAATACTTCAATATAAAAAATAAAACATTTTATGAAGTGGATAGTCTCATTTGGAGAACTTCAAAATAGGACAAAAGGTAGGAAGCTTTTAGAGCATAAGGATAAAGGACAAGAACAGAAAAACAAATGATTGGCTGAGACCATAAAGTCAACTGTGTTTGGGGTGAGATGGTCCAGAATTGGCTTGATATTTGGGGGCTGGCTCACTAAATGCCGTGAGCTTGTGGTCAAGCAGGGCATTTATATAATATGCAACTTATCCACATTTTGATTTGCTGACATGGCACCCTGGACAGGACTGGCTCCATTTGGGTGTTGGGTCTAGTAAGTTACTTCAACTCCAGATAATCATTTATAATAGCTTCTGTTTTACCTCCTAAGTTTATTTTTGGAAAAAAGTCAAGCTCTTAAGTACAGTCTGATCTCCTCTCATTATTACATCTAAAGTTTTGCATTCTGCTCTGCTTTCTTAAAATAAATCCATTTACATCCTGTCATAGAGATATTCCTCAATCTTTCAGTTGCTTATTACTCCATTACATGCACTTATATTTTATTCAACTCATCTTAGAGTTGAGCACTGAGGTTATTTTCCAAACATATCATTACAAAATTACTGTAATAAAAAACTTGTACATATATAGTTGTATATTACTGACTATTTATCTTCAATATAAATGGCTAGAAATTGTATTCTAGGCTGAATGGATAAATGTGTATAGTGTTTTCTTATTTATTACAAAATCTCCCACCTCAATGTTATAGCATTTCCTACTCCATGAAAAATATATGAGAGTGATCTTTTGTTGACAGAAGTCTTGCCCTTTCTTTTAACCATTTCCTATGGTAGCAGAGTATCTGGAATTTCATAGTAATTAAAAAGGTTGTTCTAATTCTAAAAACTACCACCATTTACTTCTAAGATTTTTCCAACATGAGAAGCAAACTGTATGTCATGTTTCATTTAAAGTTTGCCTTTTTTTTTTTTTTTTGAGCTATATTGGAAAGAGGATAAATGAACTCAGGCAGATTTCAGAAAATTTCCTCATTTACTAGACAAAATTTTTGAAATCATCTACCAATGAATATTTTCTCCTACAACACAGGAACTCAATAAAAATCCTTGTTATTTTGGTATATAAATCGGTGTATTTTTGACCATACTTATAAATAGATGGTAATAATCATGAACTATTTGTAGAATCAGGATTTGAAGATAAACTTGAAAATGAGGGGAAAAAAAATATCTACTAGAATGATGTGGGCTTCCATGATGGCTCAGATGGTAAAGAAAATGCCTGTAGTGCAAGAGACCTGATTCAATCCCTGGGTTGGGAAGGTCACCTGGAGAAGGGAATTACCCACTCCAGTAATCTGGCCTGGAGAATTCCATGGACATAGGAGCCTGGCAGGCCACAGTCCTGTGGGTCTCAAAGAGTCAGACATGACTGAGCAACCAAAACTTTACACTCTCTTAGAAACATACAACCTTCCTAACACTCTTGTCAAAAATGACCAAGAAGATGTGTGTAGCTAAATACACTCTGCTAAAGAATTACTTCTACATCTGAATGATAAAGACTAAATGGTGAGGCCCACAATCAAGAAATCTGGGCATCCACATCTGGAAGCGAACAGAATGTGTTACAATGCAGCATTGAATTCCATAGTAGACTAACAACCTGTTAGGCGGCAGTGCTTTCACACTTCCTTAAGGTCTCAGAAAGCAGGGCTCAACACATTTCTGACATCCATCTCCTTGGACAGTTTCATCTACACTTCTTAGTTGTTCCTTTGGATTGTAACAGAAAAGACAAGATCATTAATAATGAAATCCTAGCTGCTGACAGTCTGCCATGATTTAACCACTGCTTACAATAATGAGCTTGCAGCAGTGGTTATAGACACACACTGAATCAACAGTTATCTCCATGCATTGGATCGGTCTTTTATTAGAACACCGGTTTAACAACTATTTCAAATTTTAGATTATTTATATTTCTAGTAGTAACTTGCCAAAATAGCTTTCTTCCCAAGATTGTACTGACCTTTACCCATTGTGCCACATCAGTAAACCGAAACGTAGATAACTCTGATGTCCATGTAAATAAATGTTCTGTATGGATGCATGCTTAGTTGATAACTCATTTCTGACTCTTTGCAAGCCCATGAACTGTAGCCTGCTAAGCTCTTCTGTTCGTGGGATTTTCCAGGCAAGAATACTGGAGTGGGTTGCTATTTCCTGCTTCAAGGGATCTTTCAGACACGGTAATAGAACCTGTGTTCCTTGCATCTTTCACATTGCAAGCAGATGATTGCTTCCAGCACCAGGGAAGCCCAAATGATTTCCTGACTTGGTCAAATATACATTATATTCAATCAGCCAAGTCTCACACTCCAAGCCAAGTCTTTGTCTTTTATCCCAAATAAGGTTGAATATGTGGCCCTAGTCAACCAGATAGTTTATTTATTTCTCTTCCTTGTTCTTGTTTCTTTATACTGTAAAAGCTTCTTTCCTTCTGCTCATTTTGAAGTTCTCTGAATGGAGACCATTTCAGGATGTGTTAAGTTTAGAATATCTCAATCTTCCTTAATCATTTTTAATACTGTGGTGTGGGGAGTTGGTAATGATGGAAGCAGAGGGGATTCAGAGTACGACTTCTCTGAGTAAACAAGTAAACATGTCCATATTACAAAATGTTGGCTTGTGAGCCAGGTTTTATATATTAAAAAATTAAGTTAAGAAATGAAAATGCAAACCCTGAATATGAGCATGAACATAATGAAGAAACACTGTTTTTTAATAAAATATAATCCTAGAGGAAGTATGTATAATTTTTTAGTACACTCTAATTACACAAATATAGTAGGATATATTCTAAGGAAAAAATTAATTTAAAATTTGAATTTTCCTTAATAGGTTTTCTGTCAGTAGTAATTATATATACGTGTATAATCCCCAGTTTGATTCCTGGGTCAGGAAGATCCCCTGGAGAAGGGATAGGCTGCCCACTCTAGTATTTTTGGGCTTCCCTGATGGCTCGATAGTAAAGAATCTGCCTGTAATATGGGAGACCAAGATTCAATCCCTGGTTTGGGAAAATCTCCTGGAGGGGGACATGGCAACCCACTCCAGTATTCTTGCCTGGAGAATCTCAAAGACAGAGGAGCCTATCGGGTTACAGTCCATAAGACTGCAACAAGTTGGACACAACTGAGCAACTAAGCACAGCACAGCATATTTGTATGAATTGTGGAATTGAACAAATGAGTAAACACACTGACAGTTCAGAGCCAGGATTTTCACTGTGAATATACATGAATGTGGAAGGAATGAGGAAGAGGAGGAGAAAATTCTGCAGAGAGGTATTTGGAGGTGAGATTGTCATATAATCTTATAATTTTATATAATTCCTAGTGCTATTCATTTAAATTGCCTAGACGCATAAGACCAGGAAAATAAATCAGTTTTCAGATCTTGGGTTCTGATGTTGATCCATTCTTTATAAAAAACAAAATTGAGCCCTGAGGACAAATGGCAAGTCTAGGACAGAGCCAGAGGAAGCAGAAGTTGAGCCTACAATGTCTTGAAATGATAGAAAGAAAGAGGAAAAAAATAAAAAGGAAAGAATAAATTGCTTGCACAAGTCAAACAAGAAAATTTCATTGGCCAAATTTAGTCAATAAGAGCAACCAAAAAATCCTTATAAAGGATTATAATACACAGAATATAAAGAATCCATAAGTCCATATCAATACTCAAAAAATATAAAGAAAATGCAAAAAAGAAGAAAGCAAGATGGAGAAAGTGAGATCTTCTTTACACAAAAATGTTAGCTAATGCGTTTAGAAGAAGTACTTGTAGAATTAAAGGAACAGTCTTTTGCAATCATGAATATCATTGATTGGGGAAAGGCCTATCAAAGGATATTGGACTTTCTGGATGAAGAACTATTGAGCAACAAAATATTCAGTATCAGTATGTAGCATGATTAACTATGTACTTGGTGTTTTGTGTTTTTTTTTTCCTAACTCTGAACCATGCTCCCACCACCCTCCCAATATCGTCTCTCTGGGTCATCCCTGTGCACCAGCCCCAAGCATCCTCTATCCTGTATCGAATCTAGACTAGCGATTCATTTCTTACATGATAGTATACATGTTTCAATGCAATTCTCCCAAATCATCCCACCCTCTCCCTTTCCCACAGAGTCCAAAAGTCTGTTCTTTACATCTGTGTCTCTTCTGCTGTCTCACATACAGGGTTATCATTACCATCTTTCTAAATTCCATATATATGTGTTAGTATACTGTATTGGTGTTTTTCTTTCTGGCTTACTTCACTCTGTATAATCAGCTCCAGTTTCATCCACCTCATTAGAACTGATTCAAATGTATTCTTTTTAATGGCTGAGTAATACTCCATTGTGTATATGTACCACAGCTTTCTTATCCATTCGTCTGCTGATGGACATCTAAGTTGCTTCCATGTCCTGGCTATTATAAACAGTGCTGTGATGAACATTGGGGTAGAGGTGTCTCTTTCAGTTCTGGTTTCTTTGGTGTGTATGCCCATCAGTGGGATTGCTGGGTCATAAGGCAGTTCTATTTGCAATTTTTAAGGAATCTCCACACTGTTCTCCATAGTGGCTGTACTAGTATGCATTTCCACCAACAGTGTAAGAGGGTTCCCTTTTCTCCACCCCCTCTCCAGCATTTATTGCTTGCAGACTTTTGGATCACAGTCATTCTGACTGATGTGAAATGGTACCTCATTGTGGTCTTGATTTGCATTTCTCTGATAATGAGTGATGTTGAGCATCTTTTCATGTGTTTGTTAGCCATCCGTATGTCTTCTTTGGAGAAATGTCTATTTAGTTCTTTGGCCCATTTTTTGATTGGGTAGTTTATTTTTCTGGAATTGAGCTGCCTAAGTTGCTTGTATATTTTTGAGATTAGTTGTTTGTCAGTTGCTTCATTTGCTATTATTTTCTCCCATTCCAAAGGCTGTCTTTTCCCCTTGCTTATAGTTTCCTTTGTTGTGTAGAAGCTTTGAAGTTTAATTAGATCCCATTTGCTTATTTTTGCTTTTATTTCCAGTATTCTGGGAGGTGGATCATAGAGGATCCTGTTGTGATTTATGTCAGATAGTGTTTTGCCTATGTTCTCCTCTAGGAGTTTTATAGTTTCTGGTCTTACATTTAGATATTTAATCCATTTTGAGTTTATTTTTGTGAATGGTGTTAGAAAGTGATCTAGTTTCATTCTTTTACAAGTGGTTGACCAGTTTTCCCAGCACCACTTGTTAAAGAGGTTGTCTTTAATCCATTGTATATTCTTGCCTCCTTTGTCGAAGATAAGGTGTCCATAGGTGTGTGGATTTATCTCTGAGCTTTCTATTTTGTTCCATTGATTTATATTTCTGTCTTTGTGCCAGAACCATACTGTCTTGATGACTGTGGCTTTGTAGTAGAGCCTGAAGTCAGGTAGGTTGATTCCTCCAGTTCCATTCTTATTTCTCAAGATTGCATTGGCTATTTGAGGTTTTCTGTATTTCCATACAAATTGGGAAATTATTTGTTTTAGCTCTGTGAAAAATACCGCTGGTAGCTCGATAGGGATTGCATTGAATCTGTAGATTGCTTTGAGTAGTATACTCATTTTCACTATATTGATTCTTCTGATCCATGAACATGGTACTTGTTGGTAACAAAGACAACAGAGAACTTTTTGCATAAGCATTCTTGCAGTCCTCACTTTGACACTTATTGGGGAAAACTGGTATGACTTCTGATGTGAAGTGACAGAAAACATACTTAGTGTCACTGATATATTAATTGCCCCAAAATGTTTAACCATAAGAAAACCATGAACAAATCTGGATTTTGAAACAGTAGAATGATGACTACACCTGTTCATTGGTGTATTCATTCTACAATTATTTATTGAGCATCTCCAGTTCCAGTTCAGTTGCTCAGTTGTGTCCAATTCTTTGTGACCCCATGAACCACACACAGCATGCCAGGCCTCCCTGTCCATCACCAACTCCCGGAATCCACCCAAACCCATTTCCATAGAGTCGGTAGTGCTATCCAACCATCTCATCCTCTGCCATCCCCTTCTCCTCCTGCCTTCAATCTTTCCCAGCATCAGGGTCTTTTCAAATGAGTCAGCTCTTCACATCAGGTGGCCAAAGTATTGGAATTTCAGCTTCAGCATCAGTCCTTCCAGTGAATATTCAGGACTGATTTCCTTTAGGATTTACTGGTTGAATCTCTTTGCAGTCCAAGGGACTCTCAAGAGTCTTCTCCAACACCACAGTTCAAAAGCATCAATTCTTTGGTGCTCAGCTTTCTTTATAGTCCAACTCTCACATCCATACATGACCACTGGAAAAACCATAGCCTTGAATAGATGGACCTCTGTTGACAAAGTAATGTCTCTGCTTCATCTAGTATGTGCCAATTATGATCTAGACATAGAGCTTTACAGGAAAGACACACATCTCAACATTTAACAGTTCACTTTGAAATATGTGACAGGGTAAAAGGTTGGTAAGAATAATCTTGAGACCACATGGATAGAGAAAAAACCTCTGGTGAAATAATATTTGACTGAGTAGGATCCAAAATAAAGTGAATGGAACCAAAAGAGCCATGTCAGGAACTAGCTTGGCATATTTGAGGAACAGGAAGAAAGTTGGTTAGCATAACTTTTGTTGACTCAGCACAGAAAAAGTAGAGGAAGGTTGCCGGGAACTATTTAACCTAAAACAGTTCCTTTAGAATATGGTAAAGTATTTGGATTTTATTTGAAATACAATGGAAAATGATTGAGAAAACCACCCTGACCCACAGAAATTTATATTTTGTAGATGACCATTTGCTTGCTGATTTTTATCTTACTAATTGAGAAGAGAAAAGAGGAAATGGTTTACATCTCTTAGAATGTATTTTATGCAGACTCATGCTAAATGCCTCAGGAGTCAACTCTTCAGCTTTTAAGCAACCAGAGATTATTAGAGAACAATGAAAGAGTCTAGATGAATTCTTAAATAAGACCCTTGTCTTAAAACACAATTATATAGAAACTAGGGGAGGCTCTGTTTCAGTAAAGGGGACTGGAATGCAAAAGTAGGAAGTCAAAAACATACCTGGAGTAACAGTCAAATTTAGCCTTAGAGTACAAAATGAAGCAGGGCAAGGGCTAACAAAGTTTTGCAAAGAGAACACACTGGTCATAGCAGACACCCTCTTCCAACAACACAAGAGAGGACTCTACACATGGACATCACCAGATGGTCAATACCAAAATCAGATTGATTATATTCTTTGCAGCCAAAGATGGAGAAGCACTGTACAGTCAGTAAAAAAGACCAGGAGCTGACTATGGCATAGATCATGAACTCCTTATTTACAAATTCAGACTTAAATTGAAGAGTGTGGGGAAAACCACTAGACCATTCAGGTATGACCTAAATCAAATCCCTTACAATTATACAGTGGAAGTGACAAATAGATACAAGGGACTAGATCTGATAGACAGAGTGCCTGAAGAACTACAGACAGAGGTTCATGACATTGTACAAGAGGCAGTGATCAAGAACATCCCCAAGAAAAAGAAATGCAAAGAGGCAAAATGGTTGTTTGAGGAAGCCTTACAAATAGCTAAGAAAAGAAAAGAAGCTAAAGGAAAAGGAGTGAAAGAATGATATATCCATTTGAATGCAGAGTTCCAAAGAATAGCAAGGAGAGATAAGAAAGCCTTCCTCAGCTGTCAATGCAAAGAAATAGAGGAAAACAATAGAATGGGAAAGACTTGAGATCTCTTCAAGAAAATTAGAGATACCAAGGGAACATTTCATGCATAGATGGGCACAATAAAGGACAGAAATGGTATGGACCTAACAGAAGCAGAAGATATTAAGAAGAGGTGGCAAGAATACACAGAAGAACTGTACAAAAAAGATCTTCACAACCCAGATAACCATGATGATGTGATCACTCACCTAGAGCCAGCCATCCTGGAATGCAAAGTCAAGTGGGCCTTAGGAAGAATCACTATGAACAAAGCCAGTGGAGGTGATGGAATTCCAGTTGAGCTATTTCAAATCCTAAAAGAAGATGCTGTGAAAGTGCTGCACTCAATATGCCAGCAAATTTGGAAAATCAGCAGTGGCCACAGGACTGGAAAAGGTTAGTTTTCATTCCAATCCCAAAGAAACGCAATTCAAAAGAATGATCAAACTACTGCACAATTACACTCATCCCAGTAATGCTCAAAAATTCTTCAAGCCAGGCTTCAACAGTACATGAACTGTGAACTTAAAGATGTTCAAACTGGATTCAGAATAAGCAGAGGAACCAGAGGTCCAATTGCCAACATCCATTGGATCATTGAAAAAACAAGAGTTCCAGAAAAACATCTGCTTCTGCTTTACCATCTTCGCCAAAGCCTTTGATTGTGTGGATCACAACAAACTGTGGAAAATTCTTCAAGAGATGAAAATACCTGACCTCCCTCCTAAGAAATCTGTATGCAGGTCAAGTTGGAAGAGTTGGAACAGTTGGAACAGTTGGAACTGGACATAGAACAACAGACTTGTTCCAAATCAGGAAAGGAGTACGTCAAGGCTGTATATTGTCATCATGCTTATTTTACTTATATGCAGAGTACATCATGTGAAATGCTGGGCTGGATAAAACACAAGTTGGAATCAAGATTGCTGGGGGAAATAACAATAACCTCAGATGATATCACCCTTATGGCAGGAAGTGAAGCTAAAGAGCCTCTTGATGAAAGTAAAAGAGGAGAGTTGAAAAAGTTGGCTTAAAACTCAACATTCAAAAATGAAGATGATGGCATCAGGTCCCATCACTTTATGGTAAATAGATGGGGGAATGATGGAAATAGTGAGATACTTTATTTTCTTGGGCTCCAAAATCACTGCAGATGGGGACTGCAGCCATGAAATTAAATGATGTTTGATCCTTGGAAGAAAATCTATGAGCAACCTAGACAGCATATTACAAAGCAGAGATATTACTTTGCCAACAAAGGTCTGTCTAGTCAAAGCTATGGTTTTTCCAGTAGTCATGTATGGATATGAGAGTTGAACTATAAAGAAAGCTAAGGGCCAAAGAATTGATGCTTTTGAACTGTGATGTTGAAGAAGACTCTTGAGAGTCCCTTGGACTGCAAGGAGATCCAACCAGTCCATCCTAAAGGAAATAAGTCCTAAATCAGTCCATTGGAAGGACTGATGCTGAAGGTGAAACTCTAATACTTTGGCCACCTGATGCAAAGAACTGACTCATTGGAAAAGACCCTGATGCTGGGAAAGATTGAAGGTGGAAGAAAAAGGGAAAGACAGAGGATGAGATGGTTTGATGGTATCACTGACATGATGGGTGTGAGTCTGAGCAAGCTCCAGGTGTTGGTGATTGACAGGTAAGCCTGGCATGTTGCAGTCCATGGGGTCACAAATATTGGGACACAGCTGAGCAACTGAACTGAACTGAGGGGAGGCTCAATGGTAAGGAATCCACCTGCCAATACAGAAGATGCAGGAAACAGGGTTGGATCCCTTGGAGCTAAAGATCCCCTGGAGGAGGAAATGGCAACCCACTCCTGTATTCTTACCTGGAGAATCCCGTGGACAGATGAATCCATGGGGTCACAGAGTCAGACACAACATAGCAACTAAGCAATCATGAGGGCGCATTAATATGTGATTGTAAATATTGTCTGTAACCAGTGACAAACCCCTCAGAAGTCCCTTGTTGATTCATCTTATCACTTACATTTTATCTGAAATTTTTAGGAATTTCCGATGAATCACTATTGTATTAGTCCAATTTTAAGGTATTAAAAAAAAATAGCCACTGAACAACAACAACCAAAGTCCAAATTATATCACAAGAGAGAAAGTGTGTAAGACAGCCTTGAATGAAATGTGATAAACATCACCAACTACTATTTGAGGAGCTCCCTTGGTGGCTCAGATGGTAAAGAATCTGCCTGCCAGTGCAGGAGACCTGGCTTTGATCCCTGGGTTAGGAAGATCCCTCGAAGGAGGGCATGGCAATCCACTCCAGTGTTCTTGCCTGGAGAATTCCCATTGACAGAGAAGCCTGGTGGGCTACAGTCCAGGGGGTCACAAAGAGTCAGACATGGCTGAGCTACTAAAGACACATTTGAGGGAGTAGTGGGAGAAGGTCCTTTCATGCTTGCATTATACCAAGTGCTTCATTGCTAGCATGGGGAATCTGGGAAATGCTGCCAGGGGAGGCACTAAAAAATCTCTGAAAATGCTTAATTTCATTTTCAATTTAAGTAGCCAGAACCTACTCAAAGAGATAGTCCCTAGAGTGAAATTTTGCAGCTGAGAAATTCTTTCAAGTCTTTCCCATTCTGCTGCTTAAGTTTCCTAAGCAAGAAATAAGCAGTTTGGTTCAGTTCTTGTTTTAGTCACATCTAAGGGAAGAGAATCCCTCTCAGGCTCCCTCCCGTCTGTCTTCACTAATGTCTCTATCACAGCTTCTGATGATGCTTTTAACCCAGATGGGCAGGCTAGTCCACGTAGAGTTTTCCTTAGAGTGAACATTGCCCTCAATCCTCTCATGGAATTTCACTGAAGTCAGTGAGAACTACTTGACTGGATCAAGGTGGGATATGTGGCCCCATGAGGTTATTATAGATTTAAACTCTTTGAAAGAAAAGAGAAATGAGGGAAAATGTGATGAAATGACTGCAGCTGAAAACTGGAAATTAATTAGAGATAACACATAGAGACTTGTTGTGGTATCAGGTTCTATTTATTGAAGCTAGAGCTAAGGAAATGAATGCAGTCACATGTTAAAGAAGACTGGCACAGAATCCCAAACACCATGATGGACTAAAGCAGAAGGTCCTTCAGGACATAACGTGTGAACAATGGTATGATTTAGAGTAAATTCAACATCAGACTTGTGGTACAGCCAGGTATTATTTTGAAAGCTCTCATCACTGTCATATCTTAGATCAAGAGAACAATAGACTACATTTGAATTTTTGTTCCTGATCTGTTTCATCATTCTAACTCCCAACTGATCAGAACATTCTAAGCTTTTCTTGTGCCTGTACAAGTTCATCAAACTTTCTCAGCCACTGATTTATCTTTCTAAAAATACAGTTAACACTTTGCTTCCTGGCTAGTATATTTTGCACTCATTTTGATTGTTGTGATTGTTTGGGGAGTTTTCTTGCAATTCTTGGGTGAACAGTACATGTAAAGTACTCTTATTTCTCTGGTTTGAATCTTTGCTGAATGAAGGTCATCTTTGCATTTGTAAAGTGTGAGTTCTGCATAATGCCTCCTCTAATAACATCATAATCACTTCAACAGTATAAAATTTTTAGAAAGAAAAATATGCTATAGAAAATTTCAACAATTATTGAATGTAAACTGTGGGAGGAGGCTATTGTCAATTTTACTCCAGAGAACAGAAAATTGATTACCAAAAGACACACAGGCAAACAACAAAAAACAATTACAACTTGCTGCCTCCATCCCATGCTATCACAAAATTGATTGAGAATAGATGTAATTCTCACTGTTGTTTAATATTTCAGTCGTGTTCAACTCTTTTGTTACCCCACGGACTGTAGCCTGCCAGGCTGCTCTGGCCATGGTTTTCCCAGGCAAGAATACTGGGGTGAGTTGCCAGTTCCTTCTTCAGAGGTGCTACCCTACCGATTGGACCCCATCTCCTGCATTGGCAGGAGGATTCTTTACCACTGAGCCACCACGTAGGTACTAGGATGTCACAGGTGTCCCATCACTCAGTCATCCAGTCTAGAAGTTTGTGGCCTCTGAAATTTTACCTAACTCATTACAACCCTGATCTGATTTTCCTTCCTGAGTGTATGCAGACTCTGCAACATCCCTGAGCTCTGATGGACATTAAAGCGAATCACCAACGTAACCTCATTACCAGGTGGCCTTAAAATTTTGCCCAAAATACTGTGGCTTCATAGGCATATACAGAGTTTTCTATTTAAAAGCATTTTCTCTACCATTTGATTTGGTGCCTGAAATGCCACATTAGAATTCATTCCTTGTAGGCTGAATTATTTTATTTTCACTCTCCAAATAATTCTCTATTAAAATGCAGATATGATAGGAGATTTAACACCTAAGGTTAATTTCTGAAAATCAACAAATATTTTGAGTGATGGGAAGTAAAAACTAATGAGAATAAAATAAAGAATATGGCCTAAACTAATAAATGAGGTGCTAAGCACAGGAGAATGGGAGAGGGAAATTGGAAGAAGAAATGGAAGAACCCTAAACACAGACTTATTACTTCAAAACCCAAGATACTGAAGTGGAAAGAAGGTTGAACTAAAAGGAAGAAACCCATTAATAGTTTCAAATAACTATCTTAGCACAATGTTTGCAAAAAAGCATTACTCAGAAAATTTATTCATGGGATCATCTAGGAAAAAAGAAATTTCTTGTACAAGTAATTTGAGAAGCCCTTACCTTACTCCTCTTTCCTTTAGTTTCATGATGGATATTATTATTAGTAAGGGGCTCTGTTTGTGTTTAACTCAGCTTCCTTACATTTAGGTGCCACAAACCTTTTCTTTACCAAATGCACATTAGAAAACTGACACCACACAAATATCAACATCATTATGATAAATATCCAAAGTATATAGAAAAAAACCTTGCTTTAGACTCAAAAAAACAAAACAAAACAAAACAAAACAAAAAAACCAAAACCTAGATTTATTGGGTTGCCCACTATATACATCTGACTTTCCAAAACTTTAGTTTCTGTATCAGTTAATGGGAAGATAAATTTTTCCTTGGACATCCATCCCGTGATTATTGTGAAGGCTCAGGATAGCACATAATAAGCTGGAAAATGTACAGGTGTAAGTTATTACCTAAATCTGACTTAACCTGTTCATGCTGTTTGTGCTGTGTGCTAAGTTGCTTCAGTCATGTCTGACTCTTTGCAATCCCATGAACTGTAGCCCACCAGGCTTCTCTGTCCATGGGATCTCCCAGGCAAGAATACTGGCATGGGATGCCATTTCCTCCTCCAGGGAATCTTCCCGACTGAAGGATCAAACTCATGTCTCTTGCACTACAGGTGGAGTTTTTACCACTGAGCCACCTGGGAAGCAAATTTGAACATAGACTTATACAAAAGGATGGCTTTGCAAAGACACAGAGAGAAGACAGCTGTCTATAAGCCAGGGAGAAAAGGCTCAGCAAGATCCCACTTTTCTGATGTTGTGATCTTTTTCTAGCTTCCAGAACTGAGACAACAAAAATTTCTGTTGCTTAAGCCATTCAGAAAACGAAGATCATGGCATCTGGTCCCATCACTTTATGGGAAATAGATGGGGAAACAGTGTCAGACTTTACTTTTTGGGGCTCCAAAATCACTACAGATGGTGACTGCAGCCATGAAATTAACAGACGCTTACTCCTTGGAAGAAAATTATGACCCAACCTAGATAGCATATTCAAAAGCAGAGACATTACTTTCCTGACTAAGGTCCTTCTAGTCAAGGCTATGGTTTTTCCTGTGGTCATGTATGGATGTGAGAGTTGGACTGTGAAGAAAGCTAAGAGCCAAAGAATTGATGCTTCTGAACTGTGGTGTTGGAGAAGACTCTTGAGAGTCCTTTGGACTGCAAGGAGATCCAACCAGTCCATTCTGAAGGAGATCAGCCCTGGGATTTCTTTGGAGGGAATGATGCTGAAGCTGAAACTCCAGTACTTTGGCCACCTCATGTGAAGAGTTGACTCATTGGAAAAGACTCTGATGCTGGGAGGATTGGGGACAGAAGGAGAAGAGGACGACAGAGGATGAGATGGCTGGATGGCATCACTGACTCGATGGACATGAGTCTGAGTGAACTCCGGGAGTTGGTGATGGACAGGGAGGCCTGGCGTGCTGCGATCCGTGGGGTCGCAGAGTCGGACACGACTGAGCAACTGAACTGAACTGAAGCCATTCAGCCTGCAATACTTTGGTTACGGTGGTCCTGCTGCTGCTGCTAAATCACTTCAGTCGTGTCCGACTCTGTGTGGCCCCATAGACGGCAGCCCACCAGGCTCCCCCATCCCTGAAATTCTCCAGGCAAGAACACTGGAGTGTCCTTCTCCAATGCATAAAAGTGAGAAGTGAAAGAGAAGTCACTCAGTTGTGTCTCACTCTTTGCGACCCCATGGACTGCAGCCCACCAGGCTCCTCCATCCATGGGATTTTCCAGTCAAGAGTAGTGGAGTGGGGTGCCATCGCCTTCTCTGACAGTGGTCCCATCAACTATTTTATATCCATTTTACAGAAACATAAACTGAATTAAGATATTACTTATGAAAGGCCACTCATTTATTACAGCATATTCTTTTAAAGAAGCGCAAATGAGAGCAAGTATTAATTTGAAAAATTGTATACATCTTCCAGATAAAATTAGAGAGCCAAAAGGACGTGGTTAATTTACTGTCCAAAGATATGAACTGCCTCAATTAAAGATTTATCTCCCCTTTATCTACCATATTCTAAGGTAAAATTCTGAAGTGAGTTCACAATAGTCCAAGGAATTTGCTAGTACAGCACTGTGTTCACAGCAGGATAAAACTAGGAGCAAATACTAGCTTATGAGAAAATAAGCTCAGATTTAAAGACAGGCTATGATGATAAACAACCTTCACAGCTATAAATGTTGGAGGGAACGATGACTGACTTTATATAGATATTTTGTCTTTCAGTATAATATATTTTATGATAGACTGAGGATCTCTCTTCAAATTGTCAAGTGGCAAGTTGACATTGAAAACTAAATATATATATATATATACATATATATATATAACTAAATATATTATTTGTCTGAGTAGTTGCTGAAGGCAAGATGTTTAAGCAAGTGCCAGATTTAGTTATATCCTCTAAAAAGTAATTTTTGTATTTTATTAGGATTTATGGGTGATTGTGACCTGAATGGCACCCCACTCCAGTACTCTTGCCTGGAAAATCCCATGGATGGAGGAGCCTGGTGGGCTGCAGTCCATGGGGTCGCTAAGAGTCAGACACGACTGAGCAACTTCACTTTCACTTTCCACTTTTAGGCTTTGGAGAAGGAAATGGCAACCCAGTCCAGTGTTCTTGCCTGGAGAATTTCAGGGACGGGGGAGCCTGGTGGGCTGCCATCTCTGGGGTCACACAGAGTCAGACACGACTGAAGGGACTTAGCAGCAGCAGTAGTAGCAGTGACCTGAAAGTATAGAAAGTCTGTAGTAGTTAATTCTCAAATGTTATCCTGCAAAAGTTAACCTTATAACCTGCTCAAAATATTTCCTCTAATTCTCTATGATAAAAATATGGATCTTAAAGTTGAGTTAATAAGAAAAAGTGACTTAAAACTAAAAATTATTTGACTTTTAAATTTAGAAACTGTATTAAAATATATTAGAAAATATATAGGAAATATATACATAGTATAGAATACATCAAATATATCATATAACATTAATTAGTGATTAACACATGCCAAATAATAATATATATTAAGTCTGCTAATTGAAAAACTGTGTGCTGGGGGAAATTACTTGTCACATTCCTGCCATTAAAATATTTATATTTCAGTTAGGAAGACAAAGAGATTAGCATGTATTCACTGCATTATTAATAATTCTAATGCCTAATATAACTTATTTCTCATAATACTCTGAGACAGAGAGTTTTATTAACCTCTATTATGAATGGGAGAAATTGAGACTCATAAATATTAAGTAAATACTCAAATGTCACAGGCCTACTAAGTGAATGCACTGAAACTCAAACTCAATTATTTGAATGCAATATGCATGCTTTTTATTAATAAAAATCCAATCACATCACTTTCCAATTAAAAATGTACAGTCTACTGAGACTGTGAGAATGAGTATTACTTGCATCTTTGATAGTTGTTATGACAATGCAGCACTGTGTAAAGGACCTCATTCCTATGACTTTGGGTTTGTCCTTCTACTCTGCATCTCAGTTTTTTCCCTGTGTGATGTGAACATTTGCACACAGCTCGCATGATTTTAAGGAAGACATCATAGCTCAGCGTGTGCCATAAGGCATGGACTCAACTGCAAATGAGCTTCCGTCCTCATGCCATAAATTCTAAATTCATCAGTAGAAGTTTGGAAGTAGAGAACTGTCTTCAGGATGAGTTTTAGGTAAATCTAAATTCTTTTTTAAAAGAGGCATTTGGTTAGGTTGTGGATGAGATCCTGTGTAGACTGAAGGCCTGTACGATGAACATAGCAGATATTCACTAAAACAAATGATTTTAAATGTGAAAATTGTGACAAGACAGATGTTAATAATTGTACATTGTACCCTGAATGTAGTAAGTAAACCTGTTATCACTTCATGTCATTATTATATAAGTCAAATCAAAACACTTAAAACATAGGGTATTAAATATGGAAATTTATAAAAAGTTATGTAAGTCAAATAAGTTGTCACATAGAAAACTAACAGTTGAGATAGAGATTGAGATGGATTAACCAGGGCTTGATTTGGAAAGAACCTCAGTTCTTCCAAATCATTTCTTCCATTGCAGTTATTTTTCTAATGCCCAGGTTGCATTTCCATTTACAGAGTACTGTTTTATCAATTTGGTTTGAGAATTGCTAGCACATGCTAACACAAAAATATCCATTTCCACAAACTTAGTGTTTCTTTAGCTTAAAAGTCACAGGAACTAGCAAAAGTGTAGAATAATAAAATGAATTGTGCTTATAAAGTAATAAAATGCTCTTAATTGTAAAACAGGTATAATTAAGGCATAGAAATAGCCAGGAGAGTTAAAAGTTCAACCTATAGTTTCAACTACTTGGATCTTAATAATTTACATTATTTCTAAAGGTTCTGTTAAATAACAATGGTTTTTATTTTGTTTTCTTTTGTCTCTCCTTCCAAGACACCTTCTGGAGGAGGTTCTAATGAATCATGACATGATTTACAAAGGAAAACTAGTAGAAATTAGATTCCTGGCTAATTCTTTCACTGGGTAATTTATATAGCCTCTTCCTTTCTAGATCAGTGGCGGGTAAATCCTGATTGCCATGAGGTCCTTAGGACACCAAAGGTGTCCAGAGGAATGGACAGATTTGTAAACGTATTTCCCAGACTTAAAATTCCTTCATTTCACAGAGACTTGTAAAGAAAAACAGAAAGAAATTTCAGTGCTAAAGTGTTGAGTATTGGTCACATGAGAAATCAAACACAGGTAATTGTACACTATTAAGATGCTTTTCCTCTTCCACAAGACAATATAATCCTTAAAAACAAAGACATAACTACCTAGTGTGTTCCTTTCTTCACCTGTAGGATCTATCACAGGCGTTAAGACCCAATAAAAGTTGAGAAAATTTTGAGTAAATATATCACTAATCTACAAAACATGCAAATATGGTAAAATGGACTAAAAACTCTGAATCGATACAGCACACATACCTACTTCCCTGGCTTTGTCCATGTCCTTAACTGTAAATTTATTCTGCATGTCCTAGAACACATTCTCTAATGTCAAGAGTGCAAAGTTCTTTGAGGTTTCATTTGTTTACTTGACAAACCAAAAGAGTTAAAACCAAGCCAGGCCAAGTAACTGCCTAAGCATAACATCTACGGTGATATTCAAAACACACTGATGTTTCACTGTACTGAAAGAATCAACAAAATCTGAGATGAAATCACTAAGAAATATTAGTCTATATTATCCTCTATTCAAAATATGCCTATGTATCATCCATTGAAAGAGTTTAATTTTTTTGACACTTTTACTCTCAGAATGCTAAAAGGTCAAGAGTTTTAGTGCTTTGTCATATAGTTCCTTATTATAGAATCATCAAAAAAGAAGAATCTTAATGGCAAAGAAAGAGCTCTTCTCTTTGCTAAGGGTTTGATGTTGACTACCCTTCCCTATTTTTATATAGTTGCTTATCAACTAGAAACTAGTTTAAGCTAACCCCAAAATTTTGGCCAAATAAATGAACTTGATCAGGAGCTAATGAAGAAGGTCCTAAAGAATCTTGAGAAATGTCTTACAGAGTTATGTGATATCTGCCTTTGATAGCAATTACTGGACATGCACATACTGTGTCCAGATTGCCATAAAATCTTGTTAAAGTTAAGGTTAAGTAAGATTTACCATGCAAAACTGTCTGCTTTGATAGATTCCTACTGCCCTGCAATATCTGGAAAATTGTCACCTAATACAGTGAACCTGTCAAAGAACTCATTTTCAACTAAATTTAGAGTTAGAAAGTATTACTTGTTAGAAAGATAATTTTAAAGCTATCAAAATATTCTAAGTTTGCTTAAGTGTATAATGTTTATTCACACAGTCCTTAAACTCTAAAAGTGAATGTAGTGTCATATTGATAAGTAATTCAGACTAAAAACTGTGAGCCTGTAGTACCACTAATTCTTCCCAGATCAATGTCTAAATGAATTAATAAATTAATATCAAGCAGGTAATATTTTTACTAGGAATAAGCTTATGGGTTGGGAGAGTGGTATATTCTTTATCAAGTACTCATATTTATAAACTAATGAGTTCTCCAGTAAAAAATGCACAGCCACAAATTCTATAACATTTATGACAGTGATGTTATTTTCCATAGCTGTAAAAGTTTGTGTACCTGTATACATCTCTGCAGTCATAATTTACTTAAGCTATGAAAAAAACTAATGCACTATAGTTAATGAATTGTTAAATAAGTTTGGTTGCATATGAGGAATTTGGAAAGAATTTAAAATCACTCTCTTAAAAAACTGTCCAGAGTAGGTTAATCTAGTGTCTTCTTTTTCTTTCTGACAATTTCCCTTGCGGCATTTCAAAGTCCTTCCATTAAGACGGAGCAGCACTTTGAAAAATAGCCTAGTGTTCTTCACTTTTGCTTTTAGATGACAAGATTGTACCTCAATAAACTGCTGAGTGATTGAATAAAGCCTCCAGGAGCTAAAATGGAAGACCAAATGTAGCACTATGGATCCACTGTGAAGGTGGAATTAAAAGTTGCAAAAGATAGAACTGCTTCTACTTGACAGGTGCAGTGAGAACTTAAGAGAAGACAGTTAAGAATGTTGTATAATCTATGTGTTCTCTCAGCTCTACGTTTTCACTCTATGGTAACTATATTCCATTCTGGCCTATGAGGGGATAATAAACTATAGATGCAGTATCTTAAATCAAGAGGTAACCTAGAAGTTAATTTGTTTAACCTTTGAGAACAGTAACACTACCTGTAGCAATAATTCTTGCATGTTTATCTTAATAGAAGAACATTTCCTTCAGAAAAATCCTCCTTCTAAAAACTGTAGGATGAATAGAGAAACGTTGGATTCTTTGTCTGGAATTGTGGGGAACAACTAAAATATTCCTTTCCCACAACCTCCTCCACACATGTGTAAGCCCTCCAGCTCCTGCAGAACACAGCTGAAAAACTACTGTTCTCTGATGACACCAACTGTGCCAGTGAAATCACTACTTAATGAGGCCACCCACTCTGATCAGGGGCCAGTTAGTCTTTTTATTACTTGTCTCGTGTCAAACTACCCTTTCCTTTAATTTCCCACTAGTTTTGCCCTCCATTGCTACTTACACTAATTCTATTGACTCTTTTTAATATAAGCTCTCCAAAAATCCAAAGCTGAACTGTATCTAATCTAAGTTTTTTTCTTAACAACTCTCAGGAAATATTGAAGTCACCAAATATGTAACAGCTATTTATATTCTTGGCACATGCCAGGTGTTTGCATTATGTTGTGTGTTTTAACCCACAACAACCCAGTGAGCAGATTAACTGTTATATTTGCAGGTTTCAGAGAGGATAGGGAAGTTCCTTAAGGCTCTATGGCTACAAGGCAGGAAAACTAAAATTTAAATCATATGTTTTTCTTTTTAAATCAGCTTTACTGATCTTTTTTTTTCTTTATTACCCTGTGGTCAGTTTTGGTGAATGTTTTACGTGCACCTGAAAACATATGAATTGTGTCACTGCTTTTGCACATGATTCCACCTATGTTAATTATCAAGTTGACATTATTTTCCAAGGATCTGTGTTCTGCTGTGTTGGTCTGCTTCTTCTATTAGTTCTTGTCAGATGAGTCATAGTCTATCGTTATTACTATAAGGTTAGTCATAATTTTTTTGCTTTCTGTCAAATTATCATTAATAAGAGTTTAAAGGAAGGTTTTTAGGAACATGGAAGGGATCGGAGGTTGTATTTCTTAAAATTTTATACTTGAAGTAATGCTTAAAATGTTATGGAATATTATGCTGAATTTTCAAGTCTATCTTTTGAATCTATATAAATAAATAATGCATTATTTAAAATAATACATTATTAATTTTAAAAATAGCAGAGACTTCAACTTGTATTTCTTAATAATTCGTAGAAGAAACAGATCAGTAATGTAGAAAACAGAATCTTTGAAAATAATGAATCAACATGGCATATCAGTCAATCAGTTTATCATGTTAAATCATATGTAAACTTTTGCAGTTTGACATATTCAAAATTGATAGCTACTTCATTTAGTTTTGAATCCACTTTTCCCATATCTAATCATCATTACCTGAGTCTGAAAGTAGTGTTTTCATTGTATAAGCATAAATTCTTCTATAATCTTAAAGAGAAAAACAATGATGCCATTCAGTAGACTTATTATAATTGTATCAAATGCCAAAAGCCTCTTAGTTAAGAAGAGAAGATATGAACTTAGGTTAAAAGCAACACAGAAGTAACAATTAGGAAAATAGTCTGCTGTTGTTCTTGGTCAATACCGAAATCACATTAATTATATCCTTGCAGCCAAAGATTGAAAAGCTCTATACAGTCAGCAAAACCAAGACTGGGAGCTGACGGTGGCTCAGATCAAGAACTCCTTATTGCCAAATCCAGACATAAATTGAAGAAAGTAGGGAAAACCTCTAGACCATTCAGGTATGACCTAAATCAAATCCCTTAGAATTATACAGTGGAGGTGACAAAAAGATTGAAGGGATTATATCTGATAGACAGAGTGCCTGAAGAACTATGGATAAAGGTTCATGACATTGTACAGAAGGCAGTGATCAAGATCATCCCTAAGAAAAAGAAATGCAAAAAAGCAAAATAGTTGTCTGAGGAGGCCTTAAAAATAGTGAAGAGAAGAAGAGATACTGAAAGCAAAGGTAAAAAGGAAAGGTATATCCATTTGAATGCAGAGTTCCGAAAGAATGGTAACGAAAGATAAGAAAGCCTTCCTCACTGACCAATGCAAACAAATAGAGGAAAACAGTAGAATAGGAAAGACTAGAGATCTTTTCAAGAAAAGTAGAGATACCAAGGGAACGTTTCATGCAAAGATGAGCACAATAAAGGACAGAAATGGTACGGATCTAAGAGAAGAAGAAGATATGATGAAGAGTTGGCAAGAATACACAAAAGAACTATATGAAATAGATCTTCATGACCCAGATAATCATAAAGGTGTAATCACTCACCTAGAACCAGCCATCCTGGAATGCAAAGTCAAGTGGACCTTAGGAAGCATCACTATGAACAAAACTAGTGAAGGTGATGGAATTCCAGTTGAGCTATTTCAAATCCTAAAAGATGATGCTGTGAAAGTGCTGCACACAACGTGCCAGCAAATTTGGAAAACTCAACAGTGGCCACAGGACTTGAAAGGTCAGTTATCATTCCAATCCCAAAGAAAGGCAATACCAAAGAATATTCAAACTACTGAACAGTTACACTCATCTCACATACTAGCAAAATAATGCTCAAAATTCTCCAAATCAGGCTTTCACAGTATGTGAACTGTGAACTTCCAGATGTCCAAGCTGAACTTAGAAAAGGCAGAGGAACCAGAGGTCAAATTGACACATCTGTTGGATCATTGAAAAAGCAAGAGACTTCCAGAAAAACATCTACTTCTGCTTTATTGACTACGTCAAAGCCTTTGACTATGTGGACCACAACAAACTGTGGAAAATTCTTCAAGAGATGGGAGTACCAGACCACCTGACCTGCCTCTTGAGAAATCTGTATGCAGGTCAAGAAGCAATAGTTAGAACTGAACATAGAACAACAGACTGGTTCCAAATCGGGAAAGGAATACATCAGGCTGTACATTATCACCCTGCTTATTTAACTTACATGCAGAGTATATCATGTGAAATGCTCGGCTGGATGAAGCACAAGCTGGAATCAAGATTGCTGGGAGAAATATTAATAACCTTAGATAGGCAGGTGACACCACCCTTATGGCAAAAAACAAAGAAGAACTAAAGACCCTCTTGATGAAAGTGAAAGAGGAGAGTGAAAAAGTTGGCTTAAAATTCAAAATTCAGAAAACTAAGATCATGGCATTTGTTCTCATCAGTTCATGACAAATAGATGGGGAAACAATGGAACCGTGAGAGACTTTATTTTTAGTGGCTCCAAAATCATTGCAGATGGTGACTGCAGCCATGAAATTAAAAGACTCTTGCTCCTGGGAAGAAAAGCTATGACCAACCTAGACAGCATACTAAAAAAACAGAGATATTACTTTGATAACAAAGGTCTGTCTAGTCAAAGTTATGGTTTTTCCAGTAGTCATGTATGGATGTGAGAGTTGGACTATAGAGAAAGCTGAGCACCGAAGAACTGATGCTTTTGAACTGTGGTGTTGGAGAATACCCTTGAGAATCCCTTGGACTGCAAAGAGATCCAAACAGTCAATCCTAAAGGAAATTAGTCCTAAATATTCATTGGAAGGACTGATGCTGAAGCTGAACTCAAATACTTTGGCCACTTGATGCCAAGAACCAACACATTGGAAAAGACCCTGATGCTGGTAAAGATTGAAAGTGGGAGGAGCTGGTTGGATAGCATCACCAACACAATGGACATGAGTCTGATTAGGCTCCGGGAGTTGGTGATGGACAGGGAAGCCTGTTGTACTGTAGTACATGGTGTTGCAAAGAGTCGTACACGACTAAGTGACTGAACTGAACATGCTGTTGTTCTTCAGTCACTAAGTTGTGTACAACTCTTTGTGAACCCATGAACTGCTGCAAGCCAGGCTTTCCTGTCCTTTACTATCTCCTGGAGTTTGGTCAGATTCATGTCAATTGAGTCAATGATGCTACCTAACCATCTCATGCTCTGCCATCACCTTCTCCTCCTGCCCTCAACATTCCCAGTATCAGGGTCTTTTCCAGTGAGTCAGCTCTTTGCATCAGGTGGCCAAATTATTGGAGCTTCAGCATCAGTCCTTTCAATGAAAATTCAGGGTTGATTTACTCCAGAATTTACTAGTTTGATCTCCTTGCTGTCCAAGGGACTCTCAAGAGTCTTCTCCAGCACCACAGCTCAAAAGCACCAGTTCTTTGGCATTCAGTCTTATCTATGGTTCACCTCTCACATCCATACATGACCAGTGGAAAAACCATAGCTTTGACTATACAGACCTTTGTCAGCAAACTGATATCTCTGATCTTTAATACACAGCCTAGGTTTGTCATAGCTTTCCTTCCAAGGAGCAACGTTCTTTTCATTTTGTGGCTGCAGTCACTGTCTGCAGTGATTTTAGAGCCCAAGAAAATAAAATCTCTCATTGCTTCCACTATTTCCCCTTCTATTTGGCATGAAGTAATGGGGCCAGATGCTATGATCTTAGTTTTTCAAATACTGAGTTTCAAGCCAGCTTTTTCATTTTCCTCTTTCACCCTTACCAAGAGGTTCTTTAGTTTCTCTCCACTTTAGGTTATTAGAATGGTACCATCTACATATCTGAGGTTGTAGATATTTCTTCTGACAACCTTGATCCCAGCTTGGAATCCAGCCTGACATTTGGCATAATATACTCTGCAAATGAAATTAAACAAGTAGGGTGACAATATGTAGTCTTGTTGTACTCCTTTCCCAATTTGAACTAGCTAGTTATTCCATGTCTGTTTCTAACTGTTGCTTCTTTACCAGCATACAGGTTTCCTCAGGAGGCAGGTAAGGTGGTCTGGTATTCCCATCTCTTTAAGAATTTCCCAGTTTGTTGTAATCCACACAAAGGCTTTAGCATAGTCAATGAAGCAGAACCAGATGACTTTCTGGAATTCTCTTGCTCGTTCCATCATTCAATGGATGTTGGCAGTTTGATTGGTTACTCTGCTTCTTAGAAACCTAGCTTGTATATCTGGAAGTTCTAGGTTCACTTACTGCTAAAGTCTAACTTGAAGGATTTAGAGCATAACCTTGCTAGCATATGAAATAAGCATAATTATATGAAGAACATTTATGGACACTCTAATGTTATCACTAGGTAAATATGGCTGAAATAATCTTGATGTTACCCTTATAATCTGAAGAGATTTAAGAGATTTTTTTTAGAGAAAAAGAGGATAAAAGGACTAATTAATAGGAGTGGCATATTTCCAAGACTTGTTAATTCTTTCTTTACTAAGAAGAAAACAAGATTCTTGCCTAGGATATTTTGAGATCACAAGCCCTCAGTGTATAATTTTCTAAGGTTTTGTGGCAATAGGGATGTTATTAAGTTGGTGCTAGTGACTGAGAATGTAGCTGCATTTCTGCTAAAAACCCATCTCTTATGAGGAAAGTGTTCCAATCCATTAGGTAAATAACATATTTTGTCTTGCTTGGAGCTGAACAACAGATCCCAGAATATGTAAAGATAAACTTTCTTTCTTATTTTTATCTATAGTGTTATTACATCACTCTGGGGTTCTTTAAAGTATCCATAAAGGGAATTTACCATTTATTTCTGCTTTCCATTCAAAAAAACTTTTGAATTTCCTTAATGGTATTTAAACAAAGATCACTGGCCTTACTGTTAAGTCCTTTTATCACACTTTCTGAAGGCCTGAAAATAATAAATTATAAGAAGAATGTGAGATTTTATAGGGGCAAACTTATGAAGAACAAGAAAACCTACTTAATTTCTATTTTCAGTGAGGAGTTTGGTGGATGCATTATACTAAGCAGGGTTTTTGGTTATAAGATCAAGGAAATCTTTGCATAAACAACAATAAAAAGTGATTGGCTCATGTAACTAAAAGTCCAAATTGCAGGAGTAGAGGTGGCCTTACAGATGAGTGGAACGAGGGATTCATCCTGTCAACAGTTCCATCTTTCTAGTCTCCTTTCTTCTCAGAATATAGGTGGGATTTGCTTAGACATCCTGTCTTCATAAGAGTGAAACCTCATAAACATGTTCAAGCTAATGCTAAAACTGTCCTCTGCTTATAAAAGAAAGGAAATGCTTCAACATCCAGTTAGGAAAAAAAAGCAGGATATATGTTTATATGTCTGGTTTGGGTGCCATTCCAATCAATGGATTAATAACCATGTCCTAGATAATGCAGCATTTTTATTGGCAGCCTCCATAAGAACTACCTAATTAAGTGGGAAGTTCACAGAATCCAATAGAAGAGAGGGGGGCTTCTCACACCAAGAAGGGTTAGCGTTGCCAGGGAGACAGACATGCTGACTCTTACATGTCTCTTCTTAACATGCCTGCTCTTGTCTATATAATCCATTTTCTTAAAACATAATTTTAAAAAAAAAATCCCAATTTTGTAAAAGCTAAAATTCAAATTCTCATCACAAATTTTAGACTTCATAAGCCAACCAAAGCTTAATTTTCCTCTATTATTTCCTCTTTGATATACTCTTTGTGCTAATCTCATGGATTAGTCAGCCCACCAATATTAACTGAGCACCTATTTTTTGACTGGTCCCATTCTAGGTGCTGAAGATATGTTGCCCCCAAGAAGCTAATAATCTAGTGGAGGAGAAAGACACAATGTAGACAAACAGAAAATAATACCATGGGCTTGTAATTGTTACAAAGAAGTTAAAATGGAATTATATGGGAATGGGTTGTCTAAAAGATGAGGTATACTGCTTTTTTTCAGCATAACTGCTCTGAGGAGGTAACACTAAATCAAGACATAAATGATGAGAAAGAGCTATGTAGACTTGGAACTGGGAGAAAACCATCACAAGCAAAAGCATTAGCAAGTATAGGAATAAGACATGATGTTTTCAGAGATATAAAGGCAGCTGGTGCACCCAGAGCTTTTAAAACGAAGACAGTTGAGGGACATGAGCTCAAATAAAGACACTGTGGTTGAGTGCTATAGGACTTGCAGTGCTGGGTGTTCAGTCTCTAAGTTGTGTCCAACTCTTTGTAACCCTATGGGCTGTAGCTCATCAGGTTCCTCAGCCCATTGAATATTCTATGCAAAAATACTGGAGTAGGTTGCCAATTCCTACTCCAGGGGAGCTTCCCGACCCACCCAGGGATTGAACCCATCTCTCTTGTGTCTTTTTCATTGGCAGCTGGATTCTTTACCCTCTGAGCCACCAGGGAAGCCCACAAGTACCTGGAGGGTCATGGTAGAAATTGCTTTCTCAATAAATTGAGAAATCCCTGCAATTTGTAAAATCAGGGTAGTAATATGATACAGTTTAGACTTTAAAATAATTCTCTGTGAAAAGTAGGAGAAGAAACAGAGAGACATGAGAGGAAGCTGCTGGTGCACTTCAAATGAGAGATGATGGTGATGGAGAACAAGGTTATAAAAGTAAAGATGGGATCTTTAACTCAATATGGCAGACTAGAAGGATATGTGCTCATGTCCTATTGTGAGAACACCAAAATCACAACTAACTGTGAACAATTGTTGACAAGAGGATGCTGGAACTTACCCCCCACCCACCACCAAAAAAAAAAAAGGAAACCTCGTGTCCAAAGACAAGAAGCCACAGTGAGATGGTTGGAAGGGCACAATCACCATAAAATTAAATCCCATACCCACTGGGTAGGTGGCCCACAACTGGAGAATAATAATACTAAAGAAGTTCTCCCACTGTTGTGAACGTTTGGAACCCCACATCAGGCTTCCCAGCCTGGAGACCCAACAAAGAACTAGAAATCCCTAAGGAATCTGACCTTGAAGGCCAGTAGGATTTGATTACATGACTTCCACAGGACTGGGGGTCTAGTGGAACAGAGGCTCTAGTCTTGGAGGACACAAACAAAACCTTCTGTGCACCAAGACTCACAGGAAAGGAGCAGTGATTCAAGAGGAAACCAAACCAAAACTACCTGCCAGTGTCAGAGAGTCTCCTGTGGAGGCATGGGTACACAGGGACAGGTCATCGTTGGTGTCAACTCTCTTGGAGAATGCCATTAACCTGACCATAGAGCCCATATACTTGAGGGTTGGGTCATCTCAGGTCAAAAAACTACCAAGGAGGGAGTGCAAGCCCACCCATCAGCAGATAACTGGATTAAAGCTTTAGTGAGCAAGGCCCTGCCCACCAGAGAAAGAACCAGTTTCTCCCATCACCAGTTCCTCCCACCAGGAAGCTTATACAAGCCTCATAGCCACCTCCATCAGAGGGCAGGCAGAGGAAGCAAGAAGAACAACAATCCCACAGCAACTAAAACAAAACCACATTTCAGAATGTTAATTAGCATGAAAAAGCAGAAAGTTACATCCCAGATGGAGTGACAAGATAAAACCCGAGAAAAACAACTAAATGAAGTAGAGATAGACAATCTTCCAGAAAAAGAATTCAGAATGATCATAGTGAATATGATACAGAATCTTGGAAAGAGAATGGAGGCATGGATTGAGAAGATTCAAGAAATGTTTACCAAAGATCTGCAAGAACTAAAGAACAAACAGAAATGAATAATACATTAGAAGGAATCCTTAGCAGAATAACCGAGGCAGAAGCACAGATAAAAGACCTAGAGGGAAGAATGGTGGAAACCACTGCCACAGGACAGAATAGAAAAAAAAAAAAAAAGAAATGAAAACAGCCTAAGAGACCTCTGGGACAACATTAAACACACAAACATTCTCATTATAGGGGTCCCAGAAGGAGAAGACAGAGAAAAAGGAACTGAGAAAGTACTTGAAGAGATAATAGCTGAAAACTTTCCTAACTTTCCTATCGGAAAGGAAATAATCAACCAAGTCCGGGAAGCACAGAGAAACCTCCTTTGCAGGATAAACCCAAGGAGGAACACACCGAGACACATAGTAATCAAACTGACAAAAATTAAAGACTAAGATAAAGTATTAAAAGCAACAAGCGAAAAATGACAAATAACATACAAGGGAACTCTCATCAGGCTATCAGCTGATTTCTCAACAGAAACTCTACAAGCCAGAAGGGAATGACATGACATATTTAAAGTGATGAAAGGGAAGAACCCACAACCAAGAATACTCTACCCAGCAAGACTCTCCTTCAAATTTGATAGAGAAACCAAAGCCTTACCAGACAAGCAAAAATTAAGAGAATTCAGCACCAGCAAACCACCTTTATAACAAATGCTAAAAGAACTTGTTTAGATAGAAAACAAGAGAAGGAAAAGCCCTACCTAAAGAAAATGAACCCAAAACAGTTAAGAAAACTGCATGAATGTACTTCGACTTACTATGTCACTCTGCTTCACCCTCCCACAGATTGTATGCAATTATTTTATACTGTTTGGTTAATCATATTCCCATTATGATTTTCAGTTGTAATTATCTTTTATTTTTTTTTATCATCTGGCTATTGATTATGAAAACTGATAAACATCTTTCACTATTGAAAAGATAAATAAATAAATAAAATAGAAGTAAAGATGGCAAAACACAGCTGTAGGTGAAGCCAGTCTTCACTATTGAACTTGATACGATGATTGTATCAAAGTAGAATAAAAGGTGATACTTCCTTTTGGAGGGATTTTTTTAATGTTTTTGTTTTTAATTTTCCTGAACAACTAGGTTTATGATGATATCAATTAATTACCTTAAAAGCAGGAAAATCAGGTGAGGAAAACAAAGAGCTCTGTTCCATTCATATTACTTTAAGGATCCAACTATGCATTCAAAGGACAGTGCTAAATTGAGATATGTACACAGAAAAAAGTCTGGACTAGATAAACTTTATCCATTCGTTCAATCAATACATTATGAGACTTTTATATTCAGGCAAGGAGTTTTATAGTCATTTGATTACATAAAACAGGGAAACATACAAAAATACAAAAAAGTCTGTGGCTCATACTAAGGGGAGACAAAACATTTAAAACATATATTTGAAAAAAATAAATACAATCATGTTATACAGTGTAATAGGGACAGATAAATGTTATGGAAGGAAAAGATCAGGGCACATGGGTATAGGAGTTCCAAAAGCAATGTGATTTTAATAAGGTGAGTCTAGTAGTGAAAGTGTTAGTTGCTCAGTCGTGTCTGACTCTATGCAATGCCATGGACTATAGTCTGCCAGGCTTCTCTGTTTATGGGATTCTCCAGGAAAGAATACTGAAGTGGGTTGCCATTCCCTTCTCCAGTAGATCTTCCCAACCCAGGGACTGAACCCAGGTCTCCTGCGTTGCAGGTAGATTCTTTGCTGTCTGAGCCACCAGGGAAGCCCTTTAACAAGGTGACATTTGAGCAAAATTTGAAGATCATCAGAATTATGTGGACACTTGTGGGAATAGTATTCCATGCACAAAAGGAGGATCTGGCAGGTGCAAATGCCCTAAGGCAGGAGCTTGCCCAGCCAATGTGTTCATAGCAGAAGGGGAAGAAATCACACACAAGATCAGAGAGGTGGTGGGGACTAGAGTCAGTCCACATGAAGACTTCACTTTTACTCTTAATGAAACGCTTCTGAGGCAAAGACTCAACATGATCTGACTCACACACTTAAGAGCCATACTCTACATGCCTTGTTGAAATAATTCAGTTTATCCACAATATTTAAAAGCCATGGTTCTGGATGTGATCTGTTAGTAAAACAATTTAGATGGAAAAGAGAATCAAGAACAGAGACCTGGACATTAGGACATTGAGTCCTTCGGCCTATTATATCCTCAATGCCCTTCTAGAAGACAGTAAAGTCAGTGAAAATGGTCCATAGTGCCCAAGGTATAACATTTTGTATAATGTGAAGAGTAACATGCAAAAACAGAACAGAATCTTAAAAAGAATCCTTATTTTATTGAGTAACAAAAAGAGTCCTACAGAAGCAGTATTCACCATTCAAAACTACAACCCTGGGTCCAAAATGCTGGGTTAAAATCCCAGGTTTGACACTTATTAGGCATGCAACCATGGGTCATTTATTTAGACTTCCTCTGCCTCTGAGGCCTAGAGCCATAAACAGCCACCACCTGAGAGCATCATGGTACAGATTAAATTGAATAATACATTTAAAATTCTTAAAATAGTCTCTGGAAAATATTTACTTATAAACTTCTATTATCATAAATATTATTAATATCCAGGTTGAACAGAATATTGCAAAAATAGATACACTTGTGGCAGGATATGTAGACGATGCCATGAAAGAGTCATATTCAGTACAGATGATCCATTTTAGATGTTGCTAGCAGTCATTTATTTTGTCCAAGAGCCCTGAATATAAAGCAAAGAGGAAGATTTAGAAGCAGATGGTTCAGTAGGATATGTTACAAAAGTAGAAAAGGGAATGGAGACAAAGAGATGAATGGCTGAATTGCTAGAATGAGAGAATCTCTATTCATGGTGGGAAAAGAGGCACTAGATGAACAGGCTTGCAAAGCGCCTCTTGCATCACTAATCTTGTCAACTGATTGTTGAGTGATAATGACTCCAATTAGCATTGAATTCTGGCTGTGTTATTGATGAGGTAATTTATAATTTTTACTTACTTTCCTATCAGCTGGATGGGAATTCCCAATTATTTATGATCAACTTGCTGTGTCTCTGCTCCTAAGCAGACTCACTGTGTCTCTGTTCCTAAGCAGATAAAAAAATAATACTAATAATGACACTGAACAAGAGAAACTCTGTATTATTGGAATGGTGCAATGGAATATGTAAAGACAGAGCAGATGCACAGATATAGATACATCCCATTTATTTTCTTCTGTCAGTTGCTCCCTGTCTCTACCACTCCCCACCCCAACAAGTCTAGCCAACATAGAGGCTGGACTATTCCAAGTACAGAATTTGCTTGATGGGTACTACTATCTGCATACTTTGAATATGCTCTAGAAATGAATGCTATAGCTAAATGGACCAAGATACTGATGGAATCAGAAAAGCAAGCAGAGCTTTAGCAAAAGGATAAAGATATTCAGCATTTACAGGCTTTTTTCTGACATTTGTTTTAGGGTCGAGCCACTATTATTAAATTTTATTCTCAATTTCCTATGCTCCCCACCTTAAAATTGCAGTGATTATTATGAAACATTATGACTATAAATTGTAATAGTTTTAAAATTTAATTATATAGCTATAAAATTAATCAGTTCTTCAAGGATAACACCTATATTGAAAAAATAGTAATGGAAGTGGGGAACTTGACTATCAGACCAAGAATATTCTTTGTAAAGGAAACAAAATAACTATTTCTTAAAACAAGTCCTTTAAAACACAGGTTTTATCAAGAAGAGAAAAAGGCCTGCAAGAGTGTAATACACAATTAATTAAGGTAATGTTTACAGTTTAAAGTGTTCAGCAGATTTTAGACAATAATTTACTCCTGTAATTTATACATTAGATTTAATATGCAACCTAGTCATTTAAGAATATAAGAATTTGCATAATTGCAAAGCTATGTTCAAATTATATTTATGATTTTTCATAAGTTCTCAGAATTGTAAATTTTTCCTACCTGGCCACTTAATGCATTTTCTCTCATCTTTATGATTTTAAATGTCAAATTTAAGAAAGAATTATTTGCTTTTATGCTAGTAGGCTATTTTTTCCCTCACATATCTAATCAAAATCTCTTTTTAAAGCAAGAATAAATAAAACAAAATGTCACTACTTTTCTCTGTGGTGATAGAGGAGAATTATTTCTACTTAGAAGGAAATTATAGTTAGTGTTATTATAACTGGTTATTGTGGGTAGCTTTCTTATTTAGTGAAGAATAGTTTTCATGTGACATTCCAGTGATAATATATTAGTAACAACAAATAAAGTTTTGTTTATAATTACCCCTGAATATAAGTGTTTTCCTATTTTTGTGAAGTATATATAACATAAACTTACTATATTAATCATTTTTAAGCACAAAGTTCATTTGCATTGAGTACATGCACATTCTTGTACAACCATTATCATCATCCATTTCAAGAAATGTTTCATCTTTCAAACGGACACTCATAACATTAAGTAATAACTATCCATTCTATTCCTCTTTCAGTTCCTGGAAATTGCCAATATATTTTCTGCCTCTTTTAATTCAACTATTCTAGGTATCTGATATGAAATTTGTCCTCTTGTACCTGCTTTTTTTTTTAAATTTAGAATAATGTCATCATTATGCATCCATACTGTAGCATGTATCAGAATTTCACTCCTTTTTAAGTCTAAATATTATGGCATTGTATTTAGAGGTCACATTATATACATGTTTATTTGTCAGCGGACATTTGGGTTGTTTCTACCTTGTGGCTATTGTGAGTCATCCTGCTACGCACTTTGGAAAGCAAATATCAGAGTCCCTGCTTTCATTTTATTTGGGCATATATACCCAGAAGTAAAATTGCTGGATGATACTAACCCCACTCCTGGGCATATCTCTGTACAAGATAATTCAAAAAGATATACACACCAGTGTGTTCATAGCAGTGCTACTTGCAATAGCCAAGACATGGAAACTACCTGTGTCCATCAACAGATGAATGAATATGGAAGATGCAGTCCATGTTGATATGTGCAATGGAATACTGCTCAGGTCTAAAAAAGAAGGAAGTAATGCCATTTGCAGCAACATGGATGGACCTAGAGAGGATCATATCAAGTGAAGTAAGTCAGAAAGGGAAAGACAAATACTATGTGGTATCACTTAAATGTGGAATCCAAACTCTGACACAAACGAACCTATCTATGAAGCAGAAACTGACTCACACATATCATCAGAAACCATGCAAGTCAGGAGACAATGGAATAATGTTTCTAAAAAGCACTGAGAGAAAAATATCCAGAAGTCTCTATGTGCAGATTGACAGTCTACAGAAGAATCAAGAAAATGCAATAAAGAATTTTGGAACTGCGCTCCTTCCCAATATTCTACCCAGTCTATTCTAGTCCCTTCGGTATTTTTGACATCTATCTCGTCTATACAGCAAAACTGCCAGACTCTGAGTTTCCCTTGCACTGCAGTTCCAGAAACTGCCCAGGTAGAAAGCCTTATCCTGGGGCTTGCTTTATTTGTTTGCCTTTTATAAAGGATAGCAATCTTATGGGCTTCTCTGGCAGCTCAGCAGTAAAGAATCTGCTGGCAATGAGGAGACACAGGAGACGTGGGTTCAGTCCCTGGGATGGGAAGACCCCCTGGAGGAGGAAATGGCAACCCACTCCACGATTCTTGCCTGGAGAATCCCATGGACAGAGGACTCTGGCGGGCTATAGTCCATAGCGTCGCAAAGAGTTGGACATTACTTAGCGACTAACTCACTACCACCACCAATCTTGTACAGCCAGCTATTCAATGTCTGAAAATAATTGTTTGCTATATTTTCTTTTTAGCTTCCTACTTATTTACAGCAGTGGATAAAATATTTTTATACTGTTAGATTTAATTACCTCTTGATTTACTAATCCATGGCAGAAGTAGCTACCCTCTGATCTTTTTCCATTTTAACTGTACTAGAATTAAGTCAGAGAAGGAGAAATATCATATGACATCCCTTATATGTGGAATCTAAAAAGAAATGATACACATGAATATACATACGAAACAGAAAGACTTATAGACTTAGAAAATGAAATTATGGTTGCCAGGGGGAAGGGATAGTTAGGGACTTTGGGAATGTCAGTACACACTGCTATATTTAAAACGAATAACCAACAAAGACCTATTGTACAGCACATGGAACTCTGCTCAATATCATGTACCAGATTGGATGTGAGGAGGGTTGGGGGGAGAACGGATACATGTATATGTATAACTGAATCCTTTCACTGTTCGCCTGAAACTTTTACAACATTATTAATTGGCTATATCCCAATATAACATATTTTGGGGGTTAAAAAATAAATAAAAATAAAATTTTAAAAAATCCACTAAAACATACCAAGAAAACACACTAAAAATTATTGTCAGAAAAATTCATTCTTGTTAATACATATTTTAAAAAATCACTGTTTGTACTTATATCTCATTTTGTTCCTAACAAAACTTGTGTGTTTTAGAGTCAAACACATGAGGCTTAATTGCAAATATGTGTAAGAACTCCTAGATTACCATTTGCTTTTCTCTCCTTTCATAGGAGGCAGCCAGGGCTTCTCTACAAAGGCTAGGAATGGTGATTTCTTAACCTAAAGTATTTGAATGAGAAAGAATATGATAGAAATACTAATTTCTCATTAATCTGTGAGTGCTTTAATTTTTCCTACTTTTCTATCTTCACTATATTATCTCATGAGTAAGACTCATCCTAAATCAGTTATCATCACAGAAATATTGATGACAGTTAAATGTGATTTGGGAATTTATGGAACACAGAACATTACACTGGCCAGCTGGGTGACATCTGGTAGTCGTCCTTTGGGTTGCTTCTTATCAATTTATATTTCATAATATTTAAAAACAGAGGTTTCCCCCAGTATATGGAAGTGGTGTGTTACTACAAAACCTTTCATACACTGAAATGAGGTAAAGCAGAGTATAAATCCTTTTCTGAAAGTTAACATTACACCACTTTGCTTTTTAAACAGGACCGACATTAGGATGATAACAGCTTTTTTTCACAAAAGCCAAAATTCTCTCCAAACTTCTTTCAGTTAATTCAAACTTGTGGAAAGGAGTGGGGTACTTATATTCACAGTGCAGTTTCGTTGTAGATAATATAATAACCTGCAATGGGAAAAGATGATATTGGAGTCAGACAGTCCTTCATCCAATACCAGGTTGCACTCACTCACTAATTTCCTCCTCATCACGTTTTCTTTATTTGGTTACTAGGCTATGCATGTTGCCTTAAACCCTCCGACAATAGGCATCCTCATGTGAAATACTGCAAGAACAGTTCTGTCACTTGTTGTTGTTTAGTCGCCAAGTTGTGTCTGACTCTTGCAACCCCACGGAGTGCTCCTGCCAGGATCCTCTGCCCATGAGATTCCCCAGGCAAGAATACTGCAATGGTTGCCATTTTCTTCTCCAGGGGCTCTTCCTCACCCAGGGATTGAACCCATGTCTCCTGCATTACTGGCAGATTCTTTACTGCTGAGCCACTACTCCAGTGTACTTATCTATCTGTTTATTAGGAAAACACCTAACATAATAACTGGCCAGTAATAGGTCAGTCGATTAACTCAAGCTCTTTCATACCCTACACAGAAGATTCTTATCACCTCCATATAACTTATATTTGGGGATTATACATATCCTACAAACCTAAAGAAGTTTTGGTGATCAAGCTCATATATTTAAAAAACAATCGGAAACCAAGCACTACTAGGTTATCTACAATATCTAGTTGTAAGACAGGATCATATCTACAACGTGTGCATTGTGTGTGCTATCCAATTTGGATTTAAATAACTCAGGTAGAGAAGCTCCCCATGGAGATTCATGTAACAGATCTCACTACTACATAATTGTTCTTAAGATTCTGCTTAGATTTCCCCGTGCTTGATTTTGTCTCATCACTCTCATTAAAACAAGGCACAAGCAATACTAAGAATCAGAAAGCTGCTTGATAGTTTCTCATTTTAATTTTAGACATTACCACATTGTCACAGCTTTCATTTTTATTTCCAACAACCACTTGAAATGCAACTTAAAATATTTCACTCGATGACAGTATAAAGGTTTCCAGCGGTTTGGCTGACCCCAATTTCATTCCCCTCTCCTTACTTATTTCATAAAAGGAAGAGACGGTCTAAAGTACAAAATGTTTGGATGTCTGCAAATATTTTAAATGCTTAAGATGCAGAAGCATTGATTTTTCTTAGATCCGATAATCTACTAAAAAGTGCTTCTTTGTGACTTGGCAGAAAATATAGTTTAATTTTATAACTGTCCTGTGTGACCCACATCAGTCACACTACTTAGACTTATTTTTTTGTGTCAAGCATTTAGAAGGTGAAGGTCAGTGCTGTCTCTGTCGGACACAAAGCCCTTGATTCATGGCTTAGAAACATCAAGGTTTTATTGGTTGCAATCTATTGTTTGCTGTCTTTAAACTATTCACAAAGATATCTTGAGTTTACATTGCGGTTAGCATCTTGAATGATGGTTCTTATCAACAGACCAGGCTACTGGGAGAATGGCACATGGATTCATTGTCAGTTTCCTAATTGCTTCAAGAATATTTGCATGCTCACAACTTGATTTGGGTCTCTCCTTACTGAGGGAATAGGTATTACAGAAAAGGGGGAAAAAAAATACAAAAAGAAAAGGAAAAGGGTTGCAACCTTCCATTATCTGCCTTTCATTTAGGATTCAATCTTTTCTTTATATAATGGCTCCCACTGGAACAATAAAATGATTTACACCTTTAAGGCTTCTTGTAACACTTCTCCTCTACACTTAATCGGCTTGTACTTTAAGAACAAACTTTCTCTGTTACATAGAAGGCTGTATGATGCAAATTAGTTAATTAATTCATGGTAATAAGCTTTATAATGACATGACAGTAACTTCTTTGTGCTGGTTTCCGGTTTAAAGGAATGGGTGGGAACTCTGCTGTTTTTTGTTTTTTGTTTCAACAAATATGTTACTTCAGTCTCAGATGCTTTTACCAAAATTTTCTTTAAGGAAAAGACAATCTGCTTCCTTCTCCTTGGCCCACTTTTGGTACTCCCTCCTGAAGAAAATCTATCCTCAAGGCTCCAGTTTTCTTCCATTAATACTACATCATTTCTTCTGCTCAGGGTGTATTTTGCTCCTATTACTGCCAACATTTTTGTGAGCTGGGACTTTAATTTTGTGTTTCATTCATCTTGATATTCAGGCCTAACACAGTTATCAACTGCATGACAAATTCTCAATAAAACATAAACTCTATCTTTATAGCAAGAGTAAAACACATGTATTAAAAAGTCCCCATGGAATTCAAATAATTCAGTTTCAATGAGACATGATTATCATAAATAATCCCCTAACGAAATAAAACTTTTACTAGACTTGCCTTTGTGTAACGCCTTTTGAAGACTAAAATGAGGAATTTCTCTGAATTCATCCCACAGTTAAGGTTGCTTAATTTTCCTGGTGATTCTTGGATCTACTGTGGGTGCTAGGTCGCTTTAGTCATGTCCAACTCTTTGCAATGCTATGGACTATAGTCCACCAGGCTCTTTTGTCCATGGGATTCTCCAGGTAAGAATACTGGAGTGGGTTGCCACACCCTTCTCCAGGAGTTCTTCCTGACCCAGAGATCAAACCTGTATCTCTTATGTCTCCTGCATTGGCAGGTGGTTCTTTACCACTAGTGCCACCTGAGATGTACTTCTATCGCATGTTCAGTTCAGTTCAGTTCAGTCGTTCAGTCGTGTCTGACTCTTTGCAACCCTATGGATCGCAGCACGCCAGGCCTCCCTGTCCATCATTAACTCCCGGAGTTCACTCAAACTCATGTCCATCGAGTCAGTGATGCCATCCAGCCATCTCATCCTCTGTCATCCCCTTCTCCTCCTGCCATCAATCCCTCCCAGCATCAGGGTCTTTTCCAATGAGTCAACTCTTCGCATGTGGTGGCCAAATTATTGGAGTTCCAGCTTTAGCATCAGCCCTTCCAATGAACACCCAGGACTGGTCTCCTTTAGGATGGACAGCTTGGATCTTCTTGTAGTCCAACGGACTCTCAAGAGTCTTCTCCAGCACCACAGTTCAAAAGCATCAATTCTTCAGCGCTCAGCTTTCCTCACAGTTCAACTCTCACATCCATACATGACCGCTGGAAAAACCAGATCCTTGACTAGACAGACTTTATTGAATGGCTTATTAATTTAAATGAATTTTAGCTTATTGACTTTTAAAGTAAATATTAATTCAGTATGGCTTTTAACTGTATTTTAAAAACATTAAAATTCTAATACCAGTGAGAGCAATGAAGTATAATCATTGGTATGGTTGAATAGCATGACAAAAATTATAAAATAGAATTAAGTTATAGCAAATGTACTTAACTGAAATTGGATCCAGGAGTGGGTTCCATAAAAATCCATACATCCCTAGAATTACATTTAAAATGGTATATCATATTTTTCAACATATTATCCAAAAGTTCTAAGAACTACTATCACCAAACCAAATACTCCTTCATATAATTTACCTTATAACTCACTCCCACAGCTACTGGAGAACAATTTATTTTCAGTTTCCATATAATTTCATGATTTGATCTGTTAAACAGACATGATCAAAGAAAACATTGTTCTACATTTGATATGTTGAATTTATTAGAATCAAGTTACCATAGACTTATTCTCTCAGAAATGTGCTGGAATAAGGAAAGAGCAATCACATAGAACTTGTGTGTGTGTGTCTGTGTGTTTACATATGCATATGCATACAATGGAATACTAATCCATGAAAAATGAAATCTTGCTATTTGCTACAACATGGATGAATCCAGTGGATATTATGCTAAATGAAATAAGCGAGACAAATACTATATGAGTTCTCTTATATGTGAAATCTAAAAAACTAAACAAATGAACAAACCAAACAATAGACTTGTAGATACAGAGAACAAATTGGCAGTTGCTAGATGGGAGGAGGGTTGGGGAAAGGAGAAATAACTGAAGGGAATAAAAGTACAACTGCTGCTGCTGCTGCTAAGTCACTTTAGTCGTGTCCGACTCTGTGCAACTCCATAGATGGCAGCTCACCAGGCTCCCCCGTCCCTGGGATTCTCCAGGCAAGAACACTGGAGTGGGTTGGCATTTCCTTCTCCAATGCATGAAAGTGAAAAGTGAAAGTGAAGTCACTCAGTCGGTCTAACTCCTAGCGACCCCATGGACTGCAGCCTACCAGGCTCCTCCATCCATGGGATTTTCCAGGCAAGAGTACTGGAGTGGGGTGCCATTGCCTTCTCCGAGAAGTACAAACTTTCAGTTAAAAAATGGTTCAGTCACAGAGATGTAATGTACAGTACAGACAATATATTAAGTATGTTAGAATAAATTTGTCTGGTGACATGGTAACTTATCCTGGTCATCATTTCATAATGCACAAAAATATTAAATCACTATATTGAACATTTGAAACCAGTACAACATTGTAGGCCAATTGTAACTCAATAAAAAAGAAATAAACATTGAACTCTGCCAAATGATTTTTTCGTACTATTGAGATAATTGTATGATTTTTCTTTCATATTTTGTTAATGTGAAGAATTACATTGATTGGTTTTTAAAAGTCAAACCATAGTATTCATTCCTACCATAACTTCCACTTAGTCATCATGTGTCATTCTTTTCTTTATATGACTGACTTTAATTTCCTCATATTTATTCAAGGAAATGTATGCCTTTGTTACTGAAAGATACTGGGCTATGGTTTTCTTTTATATCTAGTTTGTATGATAAGGGCATTACTGTTCTCATAAAAGAAATGTTCTACCTTCCTCTATTTTCTGGAAGAGTTTAAATAGGGTTGGTATATTTTTTCTTAAATATTTGATAGAATAGTTTTACTGACAAAATATATGCTTATATGTATATGTTTATATGTATAGTAAAATGTGTAACATTTTACAGTGTATGTGGAGGTATTTTATTCATCAATAAAATGCATATAAGGTTAGTAGTTTTATCATTATTAAGAGAGCTAAAAATAGGATAACTTACACAAAGCAATTTAGGCATTATCTAATAAGCCAGCAATAAAAGTAATAATAATAAATACTATGAATTTTTATTATATTTGTTATTTGTACTAGCTCATTTCTCAAGCCACCCTTTTCCTCTACTTGTTAAAAAGTCAAAACCGTTTATAACATTGGTTTGATGAAACATATAAGAAATCAAATCTACAAATAGCATTAATTCACAGAGACTTTTCAAAGAAGCTGAAACCAGGATAGTAAAAAAAGTAGAATCCAATATATTTTGAACACTGAACAAATATAAACTAATGTAAGGTAAATTTTGTGGCTAAGAACAAATAATAAAAGCAAATCAAGATATATTAGGTAAATGCAATAACAGGACAGAATATTTTGCTTTTGCTGACCCTAAATAAATACATACATAAATAAACACATAACAACTTTACAGTAATATATATCCAGTGCTTTGGAAATGTTATAAATAAGAGAGAAGGGACTATTATAGAAGCCTGAATATTCTTGCCTGGAATATTCAGGCAATTAGAGTGCTATGAGGCACTTAGGAGAATAGACAGTATCAAAACATGACTCTCAGACTTTGAATGATGTTTTACAATAACTATGATCTCTAAAGCTGTGCTCAGTGATTTCAGGTCTCTGGTAGAAACACCTGCACTAGTGCATTAAGAATGAGAAGTCCAGACAGTTCTTTGGGCAGAACATTTTGCGGGGGGTGGGGGACTGTTTCTAGGTCAGGAAAAGTCCCAAGGCAATGATGCTGACGCTGATGTCTTCCATTTGGTTAACTACTTCTGCCATGGGGTTAGAATTAATACTGGGAAGGAGGTACAGGGAAGGAGAAAACACCAAGAGAGACAAACCAAGCTGGGTAAGTTTCTTTGCTGTGGCGTGTGGAGATGAAGTGCTAACAAGAGGTGAGAATACAGGGGATTAATAAAGCATCTCAGCACGTACCTATTTCCCTTCCCTTTGTGGTCAACCTGCACACAATAGTTAGAAGGCTTCGTGACTGTTGTTTGTTGTAAGTTGTTAACTCATGCCCGACTCCTTTGTGACCTCATGGACTGTAGCCTGCCAGGCTCCTCTGTCCATGGAATTTTCCAGGCAAGAATACTGGAGTGAGTTGTCATTTCCCACTCCAGGGGATCGTCTCGACCCAAGTTCTGAACTCAAGTCTCCTGCTTGACAGGCAGATTCCTTACCACTGAGCCACCAGGGAAGCTGACCTCCTTACCACAAATATCTCTTGTACACTGATAATCCATCATGAGCTAAGGATGATAAATATATAGTGTAAATGCATCTACCCTATATAGTCATACTCAGGGCACACCACTGCAGAGGGCTTCTGCATTAGTCTCTGAGCAACCAATTGTGGTCAGATGGTGGTCAGATCTGTAGTCAGTCCACAGCACATCTTACTGAAAACTAATTTCCATTAAGGTGCCACTCCCTGTCTTTTCTCTTTGTCTTCTTTTAACATGATTATAAACCTTAATTGGACATTTCCATCTCCTGGAGAGTTTCTGAAAATAACAGGGCCCAGAACTGACCTAGAACTTCTGATTTAATTGATTTGGGAGGGGGAGTCTTGTTCAGTCGCTAAGCTGTGTCTGACTCTTTGCAACCCCATCGACTGCAGCACACCAAGCTCCCCTGTCCTCCACTGTCTCTCAGAGTTTGCTCAAATTCCTGTCTATTGAGATGCTGTCTAACAATCTCATTCTCTGCTGCCTCCTTTTCCTGTTGCTTTCAATCTTTCCCAGCGTCAGGATCTTTTCCAAAGAGTCAGCTCTTCGTATCAAGTGGCCAAAGTATTGGAGCTTCAGCTTGAGTATCAGTCCTTCCAATGAGTATTCAGGGTTGATTTCCTTTAGGATTGACTGGTTTGATATCCTTGCAGGGGAGGAATATAGATGCCAGCTTTTTTTCAAAGCTCCCCCAGGTAATCCTAGGGTGTAGCCAGATGCAACTTTCCCAGGAGGGAATGTATATGCAGACCCTAGGAAGACACAGTGAGAGAATGAGTTTATCAGGTTCTTTTGTCAGTTTCATGAGAAGTGTTGAGGCAAAGGCATGTTGAAAGAACAGCAAGGGGTAGTAGAAAAAGAGGATGTAGCAAATTTGAGGGTATTGATTCATAGTTGCTCAGGACCTGCTGTTCCAGATCACAAGGAACATTCGAAGTTAGCTTTCTTGTTTTAAAGTCAAACTGGTTTTTTTTTTTTTTTCACAAGCTATGTCTTTTGCCTTTGGATCTGGGTCAGATAATACAGAAATTATTTTTAGACATCATACCTCCTCTCTGATGGTTGGAATGCTTTCTAGCATCACGTCTATAGAAACTTGAATAGGTGAAGCTGAAGGCATTGAATTGGTCCTTGTTCTGTTGGTATGTCTCACCTCTTACCTTACTTATGTTTGCTAGATAAAGTAAAATAAACAAACAAAAAAAAACAGCTGCTGAATTTCAAGTAAATATTAGAACTTCCTGTGATGCTTTGTAAGGCATCCATGATGTATTTTACAGTGATTCTCCCTACTCCACAATTAAATAAGACAGTACTTCATACTGTGAGATGTAAAAGTTAAAAATAATTTAAGAATCTTTAAAATGTAGTAGCTTAAGGATTCTCACTTTAAGCTTACTTGAGATGTTATTTATATTTCCTTTGGAATGCACATTTTCATATCCACAAAAAGCATTTTATTATGAGTAATTTTATTACAGGCAAAGGGAAAGACAATTTTGTCCCAACTTATGTTACTCAAAACTTGGTCCACATCAGGTGTATTAGAATTACCTGGGGGTTTATAATGCCAAATCTCAAAGCCCCCAGGTGGTTTATAAGCAATTAAAATGTGAGAATTGCTGAGATCCAAACCATGTTTCCTTATCTGCTATACTTTGCTGTTAGTGGAAAAAAATGTTCTTTAAGAAGATTTATGGAGCAAACTTTACAGCCTCAGGAACCACAAGTTCACACTGCATTCTGGGTTCAGTCATTCACCTTGGTTCTTTTGTTTGGGTTTTTGTTGTTGTTTGCTATGCACCTGACTTCTTTTGATATCATTCTTCATTAGTAAGTGAAAGAGTTGAATTATACCCGATAGGTCACCATTCTGTGCTGTGCTGTGCTTAGTCCCTCAGTCATATCCGACTCTTTGCAGCCCCGTGGACTGCAGCCTGCCAGGCTCCTCTGCCCTTGGGGATTCTCCAGGCAAGAATATTGGAGTGGGTAGCCTATTCCTTCTCCAGGGGTCTCCCCGACCCAGGAATCGAACCAGGGTCTCCTGCATTGCAGGTGGATTCTTTACCAGCTGTGCTACCAGGGAAGCTCCCACCATTCTATTGCTCTCCAATAAATCAGTTTGAAGAATGAGCAAATGCCAGCATGTAGGTTGTAGAAAAACAGTGGAGGGGGTAGAAGTGCTGGTGATTCTGAATTTATGGGATTTTGTTTCTCCAAGTACCAAATCAGTCTACCCAGCAACTAACAAGTAGAAATTTTGTGACAATAAGAGATGCATAGAGTTGCATACTCATCAACTCCTACAACTCATGCACAGACAGACTTTCATAGAAATACTTTTTCGCAATGACAAAAGCTAATGAAGGCCAAGTAGCAACTCATTTGTTCCTCTTGTACTACCAGAGAACTAGCATTTTTAAGAAGCATTATAGATGCAACATATGTGCATGCATTTATTCATGCACATTAAGTGGTTGGCAGCTCATCACTGCTCTAACAAATTGATTTAATTTTCTTTAAATTCAAGAAGAGTTATTGTAAAAATAATCCAGTGGTCCTTATGTTCAGGGTCTTGTGTTTTTTTTTCCCCTTTGGGAACCCTTGGGAACACAAAAACCAGAAAAATATTGACAATTTATTTAAAAAAAAAAAAAACAACTGTCTAGGGCTTATTCTGAGGTTCTTTCACTTTGCAGTCCTCACACCTTATGCCAGGTGGGCATGCTTGTCCAGGAAGATGGAGTGAGGCTACCTTAGCATGTAGGGAGCACCCAAACCAATTTCTTTAGATTGTGGGAGTTTTCAGAGATGGGAGAAGTGCAATTGACAGCCATCCAGCTCCCATCAGCAAATAGTATTATCCATAATCTTTACAAAGGTTACTCTTTGAGAAACTCACAAGGCTAAACAGTTGGTGAGACTATAGTCTGAATACTGTGTACAAAGATGCACATTCCAAGAACTGCTTAAAAAAGCAAAAAAATCATATATATTCAGCTTGTTCAAAATAGAAGAATTTAAAACAACTTTGTTTCAATAAAAGATGAAGTAATAGGAACTTAATAAAATTGGTACATTAAAGACCATTTAATGATATTAAAATACAATACAATATCTACTGAAAAACAAAAGAACAACTACACAAAACACATCACTTCAGAAACCTAAACCCTTCTTTTCAGTTTTCTATCTCCATCACAGATAACCACTGTGGCACTTCTTAAAAACACATTTTAGCACGTGCCACCAGCAAATTAAAAGTAATATACAGGAAATGCAATATTAACCAGCTCGTCACTATATCTTAACCCTTCCAGTGAAACTGAAAGTGTTAGCTGCCCAGTTGTGTCCAACTCTTTGTGATGTCATGGACTGTAGCCTGCCAGACTTCTCTGTCCATGGGATTTTCCAGGCAAGAAAACTGGAGTGGGTTGCCGTTTTCTTCTCCAGGGTCTCTTCCCAACCCAGGGATTGAACCTGAGTCTCCTGAACTGCGGTTTCTTTACCATCTGAGACACATTTCCAGAGTCTATCATAACTGTCGAGTTCCTCAGACTACAAAAGCACTAGGCAAGTATCAGTTTATAATCTAAAATTAATAATAGACTTAAGATCTGTAAACCATTTTAAATGTATAAAACTGAAAGAGTTTTGTTTCTATATTTTTAGTATAAATAGTAAAATGATGTGGTTTTATGGAAATGCATATAAAGAAAAACAGCAAGCATCCATGAACTTTCCACTGGACATTTTCTCAGTGAAGGGTTAATAGAGCTATAAAGGTTTCATGACTTTGTATCCTAACAGTCTCTTTTTAAAAATCTCTCTACATTAGCATAATTAATAAATTATAGGAGAGAACTGAGCTATGACATTTAATATCCAGCAACCTGTGCCACAAAGTTTCCCCAGAAGAAATGCTTAGCATGGAATCAGGTGTCCTTGTTTGGTGATGAGCCCTGATTCCAAAAGAATTTCTTTCCTCTTTTATTAGAGTACATTTCTTTTTGATATCTGTTTATTAAAAAAGATCAGACTTAAATTATTATAGAAAGGTTTCAAGGTTTTAATAAACTCGCTGTTTTTTCTTTCTCTTTTATTTTGGACATGTGGAAGGTAAAATAGTACTGGTCCCTGTATTCGGGGGGCTAGTCATCTGGTATGCTGTGGAATACTGCAGTCTGCCTTATATTCCTGATGGTATGAATTATGAAATTTATATATAGCTCTTACTGGGGAGTTAACACAATAAAGACACATTAGACCTAATTAAGCAATTATCCCACAACCAATTCATTAGTTCTGAGCCAAGAAGAAAAGCACAGAAGCCAAATTTTCTCCTTTCCTTCCTCTGCTATTTGAGGCCACCCCACTGTCTGTGGTCTGAGCTGTGATTTGATTAGTGAACTCTTCTAAGAGAGTGGAGTTGCTTAAAGATTAACACCTATCTGATCCTTAGACTCCAGTGAGCAAGCATTTCTTAATTTTGGTGTAAATTTTTGAAGTGGGATTCTTAGCAAGGTGAAAACATGCTATGGCTTCAAATGTGACCTCACAGAGTCTAAATGTGACAAAATGGCCGAGCTGTGGAGTGCTGTATGGTTTCATAAGGATTGTTTTTACATGAAATTTTTGGAAAGATTCTTTTTTTTTATTCCCTCCACCTTCCTCCGAAATGAGTGTGTGAATTTGTCAAAGTGAAATCTTAACCATTTCCTTTAATATATATATAATATGCTATAAACTATATAATACATATACTATTTACATATATAGTATATACATATAATACACATACTATTTTTGTATATATATAGTGAGTTTGCATACATACATACTCAGTCATGTCTGACTCTTTGCAACCGCATGCACTGTACCCTACCAGGCTCCTCTGTCCATGGGATTCTCCAGGCAAGAATACTGAAGTAGGATGCCATTTCCTTCTCCAGGGAATCTTCCCAACCCAGAGATCAAACCAGGGATCCTGCAACTCCTGCATTGGCAGTGAATGCTTTTACTACTGAGCCACCTAGGAATCCCCAAATACATATAACATATTTTTCTTCTTCCTATTGTAAAGCATTTAGCCATGATCTTAAGGACTTCTTCCCTGATTACTTTTTTACCCCTCTAGGTGTAAACATGCTGCTGCTGCTAAGTCACGTCAGTCGTGTCTAACTCTGTGCAGTCCCATAGATGGCAGCTCATCAGGCTCCCCCGTCCCTGGGATTCTCCAGGCAAGAACACTGGAGTGGGTTGCCATTTCCTTCTTCAATGCATGAAAGTGAAAAGTGAAAATGAAGTCACTGAGTCATGTCCAACTCTCAGTGACCCCATGGACTGCAGCCCACCAGGCTCCTCCATCCATGGGATTTTCCAGGCAAGAGTACTGGAGTGGGGTGCCATTGCCTTCTCCGGTGTAAACATACTCTTACCTAATTGAAGATGCTGTTTTTAAATAAAGTGTTCAAAGAACTCTTTCTGGATTTTCATCACTTCTCCAAGTATTGCTAACCCCCATCTTTCTTCCCAAAGGTCCTGTCTCAGTGAAAGATGCTCCGTAAGTGGTAAGAAGAAAGTGCTAAAAGTACAAATATGATTTATTTTTATATCATTCTCTTTAGATATATTCTGATTCTTCTTCTATTATATACTATGCAGTTACATGTATTTATACACACATATATATATATATATGGAAGACATATTCACAAAGTTTACTGATGAGAAAAACAGAAGAACTTAGAAACTGCTGTAAATTATTCCTAAGTTTGCGCTCTGAGCAAATATTGTGTGAATATGCAATCATCACCATATTCCCAGGAACTTTTGTGATCATTTTCTCATTTAAATATGCACATTTGCAGACATATAACTTGGACTGCAAGGAGATCCAACCAGTCCATTCTAAAGGAAATCAATCCTGGGTGTTCATTGGAAGGACTGATGCTAAAGCTGAAACTCCAGTACTTTGGCCACCTCATGCGAAGAGTTGACTCATTGGAAAAGACTCTGAAGCTGGGAGGGATTGGGGGCAGGAGGAGAAGGGGACGACAGAGGATGAGATGGCTGGATGGCATCACTGACTCGATGGACATGAGTTTGAGTGAACTCCGGGAGTTGGTGATGGACAGGGAGGCCTGGCGTGCTGCGATTCATGGGGTCACAAAGAGTCAGACAAGACTGAGCAACTGAACTGAACTGAACTGAACTGTTACAGGTGTGAATTGAGTGTGTGATGGTCATTATCTCATATACTACCTCAAGGACTTTTTTGGTGGTTATTATCACAACATTTATACCTCTGATTTGCAAATTTTCTGTGTCTCAATATTTTACAAATGTGTCAAATCCTAGGACTTCCACTGATAATAAGATCTATGCAAGACAAAGAAAGGAGGTAAACAGCAGTTCAATCACTGTAAAAATTATTTGTGGGCATACACATTCTCTAATTCTTACTGAACTTTTTCTTTTATACCACCTCTAAAATCTCATAGGTGTCCCTGGTCCTATTTGTGATAATTTATTTAAATATTTCTTCAAATTACACAAATTAAATAAAGTTACATGTGCGCTTAGTCGTTCAGTTGTGTCTGACTCTTTATGACCCCATGGACTGTAGCCCTGCCAGGCTCCTGTGTCCATGGAATTCTCCAGACAAGAATACTGGAGTGGATAGCCATTCCGTTCTTCAGGGGATGTTCCTGACCCAGGGATTAAACCCAGATCTCCTGCATCGCAGGCAGATTCTTTACCAACTGAGCCACCAGGGAAGTCCAATATAAAATAAAGTTAAAGATCAATAAAAGAGCAAGGCATCTGTATTTCTGATACAATGATATCTTTTTGGTAGATCATATGCTACTGACTCAAATTTATTTGATTTTATGAGATATTAAGTGAAGATCGTCAAAATACCTGTTCCTGCATGAGAATATACTTTTGAAGAACTCATAAGTATCTTTCACATCAATCTTACTGAATGTGTATTTTCACATACTGAAATAAACTCCAGAGAAGTCAAGTTACGGCTAAGACTTAATTTTTTTTGTAGAAGAAGAACCAAAAGAGAACGAGGTGTGATGGTTCATGATGATTAATATTACATGTCAATTTGACTGGACCATGGAGAGTCCCCATATTTAGTCAAACATTATTCAGAGTGCTTTGGATGAACTTAACCTATAAATTGGTAGAGTCCATAAAACAGACTCCCTCTGTAATGTGGGCTGGCCTCATTAAATTAGTTCACAGTCTAAATAGAACAAAAAGGCTGAATTCCTCTGAGCAAGGGGGAATTCTTCCTGCCCAATGTTTTTTGTTTTTTTTTTTTAGTGTTCATTTTTTATTTATTTGGCTGTGCCAGGTCTGGTTCTTAGTTGTAGCATGCAGGATGGTTAGTTGGAGCACATGGAATCTTTTAGCTTGGAATGACAACTATTAGTTGCAGGATGTGGGATCTAGTTCCCTGACCAGGGGTCATACCTGGGCCCCTGACATTGGGAGTGTGGAGTCTCAGCCGCCGGACCAGCAGATAAGTCCCCCTGCTCAATGACTTTTAAGTTGGAGCAGCAGCTCTTTGTGGATCTTAAACTTGATGGCTTTCAGACTAGAACTAAACTATTGGCTTCCCTGGGTCTCTAGCTTGCTAACTCACCCTGAAAATCTTGGGTCTTGTCAGTCTCCATAATCACATGAGCCAAATCCTTATAATAAATCTATCTCTCTATATATAAAGATATAGAGACATATGACTCTATATCTTGGATTTGTTTCTCTGCAGAATCCTAAGATCCTGGACATTATGTAACATCACGGAAAGGACTTTTCCCATTCTTCAACTCTATACTGTCTGTTGAAATTTAATATTAGGTGAGAAAGAGGTACCATGCTACACACTCAGGAGTCAATAGGCCCTTCACTGCCCTGGAAGGCCATGAGTCCTATGGGGCCTTCAGCAAGAGTGGGAGGAGATGGGGCAGCATAATGCAGGGGATATGATTTATTGCCCCTCTCTGATTGGCCAGAAAGAAGACACAGAGTCTTTCTTTGGTGAAGGAAGCCCTTGAATGTATTCTGAATTTCAGGCTGCCTATCAGTATGATAGTCATTTTGTGTTAGTCTTTATTCTCTGATTAATTTGAGGAATATAGGAATACCTTGGCATTTTTCACAACAAAATGTATTAATATGTTGGTTTATCCTTATAAATATTATTTACAATTACTATTGATTTCCAAACTTAAATCCCAGATTTTTGAGTACATAATACATTTATATCATATAAATAGATTTATATACATCATAAATATTTGGTCAGTCAATATTTTATCAGTTTTCTCTATATATTTAAATGCAGGGGAATAGTATTATTTTCAAGAGTGCTATGAGCACATATTAATAATATTTCCTGTAATGTAATTCAACTATAGCAATAGGCTATATGAGAATATCAATATCATACATAGTATAACCCATCATAACGGTAGTACTTAGCCCTTGTTACTTTTTAAAAAATTAACTTCAGGTTTATTTTATGCAATTTATGTTCTGAAGGACATACGGACACTCAGATTCAAATCTGTATATTAATGAGCTAGCTCTGCTGTGTTTAGATTTCCACTGTCTTTCTGTGATAGTAATTTAAAAATAAAGTCTATTATAATACTGACAAGCCTATGCATCTCAACGAAACAAATCAAAGTTCATTTCTTAAAGACCATGATCCTGGGATAAAATATTGTTAAATACTTCATAATCTATTTCATATGCAGCGAAAAAAAAAGAATAATAGACAGAGGTCATCAGATTTCTCTATTGCCATTTTATGATGTTGGTCAAAGGGTACTTTTCTTTTCCCCACATTAGAGATTTGATGGTCTCAGCTTCATTTTAATAACACAGAAATTTAAATGAAATCAAGTCTATTTTGACCCTCATTTGTATTCAGATGGCCATTATGGAGATTGAATTAGAGAAGAGTGGTCAAATATTTTGAATGAGAATTCTGTGGGAAAACTGGAGAGCTGATACATGAAGTCAAGAATAATACATGAAGTCAAGGTAATAGGTTTATGAAAAATAAGTCTTCCTATTTGTTCTACCAAGGAGGTAAATTGGAAAACTTACCCTTTTCTTCACATTTAACTAGTATTTCCTTATTAATACACTTTGTATTGCATTTCATAGCTGACTCAGAGGATTGAGTAAGAGTATTTGTGAATAAATTTCAAATAGAAGCCTGGAGATGGGAGATGAAAAGAAGGGGAGTGGGATTAAGTGCTGAGCTCTGGTGAGGCAGCAATTACTCTTCAGGAGGCCAGGGTGTTGCTCAGGTTTAAGAGCCAGTTCAAACTGTCATTTAAAAAACCAAAAAATGGTATAGTTGTCATAGCAACCAAAGTACCACATGACATTGATATTTTCCCTCCTGAGAAGAAGAAAACCCATTTTAAAGCAACTGTCATACACCAAAAAAAAAAAAAAAAAAGTTTTCTGATAGACCTACTGAACTTTTAACCTGCTTCCTCCAGGAAAAAAAAAGAAGTAAAAAATTTCAGAGAGTTTGCCTTATTATTTACAAAATAATCTGAACTCCACCATTCTGTTGCCTCTCCTAAAAAGCAATCATATCTTAGGTGATACTTAAGCTTATGTCAGGGAAGAGTAAGTGGATAGACTGCTTCTTACTAAAGCAAGGAAACTGTGTCCTATGTTTTTCAATAGATGATTGATTTCCTTGAAAGTCTTCCCATTCTGACATTGATCAACCTTGAACACTTTATTTATTTATTTATGCATTCGCTCATTCACTTTCTCCGTTTCTAAATGCCTTCATATTTCTGGCATTGGACATCCATTGTAACACAAGGGTGATTTATCAAAAACTTACTCAAGAAAATATGGTCAGCATACAACGATTTCACTTGATATTAATAAAAGATAAAGAAAGATAGTGCTACGCTGTGTCTGACTCTTGCGATCCCATGAACTGTAACCTTCCAGGTTCCTCTATCCATGGGATTCTCCAGGCAAGAATGCTGGAGTAGATTGCCATTTCCTTCTCTAGGGGAATTTTCCAACCCAGGAATTGAACCCAGGTCTCCCACACTGCAGGTGGATTCTTTACCAGCTGAGCTACAAGGGAAGCCCTGATATTAATGAAACGGTGGCATTAGTTCAAAATTGTGGCTAGCCATCATCTCCCAGTTCATTTATGTAACAGGTTCATTGTCATTACAGAATATTTTCAGTACATTATGGAATCATGGAAAACACCATGATATTTGGAAAGGATCGAAAGTGAAGAGAAGAGGACAAAGAACAGGGGGTCAAAGATAAGCATAAAAAACCAGCAAAAGAGAGGAAGATGGAACAGTCAGTGAGATGATGTCTTTATGTCAGGTGCTGATGCTGCTTTCCCTCCTCAGCCCCATACCCACTCTAATGGCATTTTAGACAGTGAGACCAAACTTTTAGTTCCTCTGACCTAATATGATATTTGCTCCACGCAGGCTGCATTGATCATCAGACCTAGGGAGGTGCCCTAAAGCTGTGTCATGTACTGTCATTCTTATTTGTCTTATACCTTAGTCCTGTCTGCTTGCTGGGTCACTGAATGAGAGCAACCTTGCAGCCTCTAATGTCTTTGGACCTTGACCACCTCTTTGTATTCTTAGATATATTAGGAATAGTGTTATGTTGCAAGTTTGATCTGGAACGAAATATTGTCAAGAACATAAAGAAACCATACTGTGAAGTCAAAGAAAGAATAACATAAGAGAAGCTCAAAGTTGGGTCCAATATTAGTGAATTTCATGGTAAATTTGTATATCAATTTTTCTATGCATTATTAAAAGTATTTGAGGATCTCTACAAACTCTGTTCTACTGTCTCCTAGCTATAAAAATTATTGTGAGGAGGCCTGAGGTCTGTGTGATACTGGTTCTCTTGTAGATGGCTTGTCCTCTTGTAAATGCCTGAAAACAATTTTCCTGGTATTAGTCATGATATTTTCAGCAGCAAATTGAGATCTTTATTTCAGGAAACCTCCCTTCTTATATGCTATTTTTTAAAGACTTAGTTATCATCTATTCATTTTTGGCTGTGCTGGGTCTTCATTGCTGTGCTCAGGCTCTCTCTAGTTGCAGTGAGTAGGGGCTCCTGTTCCCTGCAGCGCACAGGCCTTTATAGTGGTGGGTTCTCTTGTTTCAAAGCACAGACTCTAGAGCTCAGTAGTTGTGGTGCAAAGGCTTAGCTGCTCCAAGGCATGTGGAATCTTCCTAGACCAGGGATCAAACCTGTGGCCCCTGCATTGGTCAGTATTCTTAACCACTGCACCACTGGAAAAGCTCCTCTTATATTCTGTTTTGAAAAACATTGATCTTCATTTATTGGGTGCTTACTTCAAAGGTACCAATGACTTTTGCTTAATTTATTTCCAATGTCATGCAGGTTTTTTTAAACTTGTTTTAACATGTTTGTCTTTTTTGTCTACATTTGCTCAAGACTTTTCCTGTAACGAAAAAAAATAACCATGGATTCTGATGATTCTAATGTCATGCTATTCTTCAGAGAAATTATTTTGGCCCTGTATCTATATAGTTAGATCTGTAATTTCTCCTTTTATAACATTTTATCTTTTATTGATTTCCTTTTTGAAATATTTTTATTGAAACCAGTTTTAATAAGATGTCATAATAGGGAATAAAGAAAAAAAAATTTCACTATGCTCATTGGGTTATATTTTCTTCTAGGCAGTCTTTCTTTCATCATGCTCTCACTACCTCCTTCTTTTCTTCCTTCCTATACTTTATCTACATAGGAGCAATGTCATTTCTCTTCATCTTCCAATGATTAGGGAATTTCTTTGAAAAGCTTCTGCTTGCTCTGATACAAGAGTGTGAAATTATAATGTTTACTCCTTATATCTGAGACTTGTTTTTCCGTCTAAATTATGGCGTAAAGGTGATTACTTTTATTCTTTGCACTCAGCTCTTCTCAATTAGGAGAAGGTCAGTGGGTATAAGAGCTGAAGTGGTATGGTTTTTTGTTGTTGTCAGACTATGTGGCTTCTGTTCTCACTTGTGAGACAGTTAAATCTATCCTGTAACCAAGATTCACTTTACATACTTGGATGGCAGATATCATAGCTGGAGGGATAGCTTCAAGTTTCAGATATATCTAGCACATGTTGTTGTTGTTCAGTCTCTAAGTTGTGGCCAACTCTTTGTAAACGCTATAGACTGCAGTGCAGCAGGCTTCCCTGGCATTCAGTATCTCCTGGAGTCTGCTCACTTATGTCCATTGAGTTGCTGATGCTATCTAACCATCTCATCCTCCGCTGCCCCCTTCTTCTTTTACCTTCAATCTTCTCCAGCATCAGGGTCTTTTCCAATGAGTTGGCTCTTTGTATCAGGTGGCCAGAGTACTAGAGTCTCAGATTCAGCATTAGTCCTTCCAATGAATATTTAGGGTTGATTTCCTTCAGAATTGACTGGTTTGATCTCCTCACTGTCCAAGGGACTCTCAAGAGTCTTCTCCAGCACCACAGTTTTGAAAGCATCAGTTCTTCAGTGCTCAGCCTTTTTTATAGTCCAACTCCCATATCTGTACATGACTACTGGCAAAACCACACAGGCCTTTGTCAGCAAAAGTAACGTCTCTGCTTTTCAATATGCTGTCATAGCTTTCCTTCTAAGGAGCAAGCATCTAAAATCTGAGTCACCCTAAAATTATTATTTGCATAACAGAACATTTACTTTATTTTTCTTTTCTTATTTATCCTCACCTCATTTCCAATATTAATTTCCTTACTCCCCAGTTGAAAGAAAGGTAACAGAGGGTACCCAGTCTTCTTCTCATGCTTGGGGATTTGTTAACTCATAAGTACTACTCTCAGGAAATATGAAAATGGTTAAGAATCTTTTTCCCCCAAGAATACTCCATTTATTTCCGTGTTTTTTTTTTTCCCATTTGTTAAAAGATTTGATTGGTTGATTTGACTTGGCTTCTATTTTCTTCATTATATTTTTGGAATTTTGACTGTATTTCTTCGCTGTTGTAAGAGAGAGATTCTATGGTATGGCTTCAATCACCTGTCTTAACCTGGAGGTTTCCATTTATCTGCCTTTGAAATGAAGTTTCAAAAAGAAACCTTTTTGTTAAATAAACCCAAGGAAGGATTTCAACTTTTTAAGGCACCTTGATCTTTTCTATAAAATGTGTAAAGTAGGATCATAGTTGAGGATAATATTTTTCATAAGAATAAACAACAGAAATATTTTCCATTATCTTTCTCTTGTGGTAATATTGATGCCTTATTTCATTGCATTATTGTTTCCCTAGCAGTGGAGATTTTATTTGCATTCTATTTAAAGAAAAATTATTATGTAATTCAGTAATCTCTACATGAGAGCATTTTTCAGTATTTTTACAGACTAATTTTTCTCTTTGGTATTATTTTCATTCAAATACAAAAACTGGAATTAAAACTCATGCAGAGATTGTGAGAACTTCCAGATTTCTTCTGTACAAACCAATCAGAAAATGCGAAACAAATTTCCCTTAATTTTCAGGAGGACTTTAAAAAGTGACATCAGTGTACATTTTTCTCCCCTTGTTTTGCTGCTTGAATTTATTCAAACTGTTCTGATGAAAGACCTTGAAACTTTACTTTAGGAAACATTCTTACATTAATTCTGAGCAAATGGACATGAGGTTTTTATAGGTTTTTCCCTCCCTCACCCCAATCTCAGCTCAGTAGGACACCCGGTTACTTTTCTTTCTATAGTTGCAAATGCTAAAGAGATTGGTGGTAATTTTAGAAAGGCTAACAGCACCTGGAGGTGTCAGTTCTTCATGGCAACTTGAATTAAAAGGGAATATATACTGATTTGAACCTACTCAAACTTCAGGGGATGCAAGGTTAGAATTAAGCACAGTTCTTTTCAGCGGGAAGATCCAGATAATGAGGGAACAGCAATTTACTTTTCCAATTCAATAAGTCTTCAAAAAACTTTCAAAGCAAGGTCAGGCAAGCTTTTTAACCTCAATGAGTTAATCCAAAGTAACTCTTGAATGCTTCAGTTTAGCTAGATGGGAGAAACTGGGCCAAACTGTTAAAAATAGAAATAACAGACCACAAAAGATGAAGAAAAAAAAAGTGTATTGGACACAAGGAATAGACAACTGATTGCAAAGTAAGAAGAAGTTTCACTTAAATGAGATCTGAAAGGAGTAACTGTATAAGAAATATTTGGAGCTTTGCAGAATTAACAGCTTTCAAAAAATGTTTGAAGTAATCTGAATACATATAAAATTTATTTCTGAATCCAAGGAAAGGCTTTGAAAAAAAAATTTAAACTTCACAAACTAAAAATGATCTTCCAGAGGAGGTGGTCTTCCAGGCTCTGAGTATTAGTGATTAATTAATTGATCACAGGATTCTGAATGCCTGGACTGACCTGAAGCAGAGCGGTAATGGTTTGCTGTCCTACTGCATTATGGACTGAATGTCTGTGTTCCTCCCAAATTCATATGTTAAAACCTAACCCTCACTGTGATGGGAGAAGGCAATGGCACCCCACTCCAGTACTCTTGCCTGGAAAATCCCATGGACGGAGGAGCCTGGTGGGCTGCAGTCCATGGGGTCGCTAGGAGTCGGACACGACTGAGTGACTTCACTTTCACGTTTCACTTTCATGCATCGGAGAAGGAAATGGCAACCCACTCCAGTGTTCTTGCCTGGAGAATCCCAGGGATGGTGGAGCCTGGTGGGCTGCCGTCTATGGGGCTGCACAGAGTCGGACACGACTGAAGCGACTTAGCAGCAACAGCAGCCACTGTGATGGTATTCCAGGGTGAGCTCTTCGTAGGGTAATTAATGAGGTCATAAGCATGGAGTCCCCATAATGGAATTAGTGCCCTTATGATAAGAAACTAGAGAGCTTACAGTCTCTCTCTCCACCTTATGAAGACACTACAAGAAGGCAGCCATCTGCAAACCATGCTCAGTCGCTCAGTTGTGTCCAACTTTTTGTGACCCCATGGACTGTAGCCCTCCAGGAGGTTTTCCAGGCAAGAATACTGGAGTGGGTTGCCATTTTCTACTCCAAGGGATCTTCCTGACCCAGGGATCAAACCCGTGTTTTTTGCATTGGCATGTGGATTCTTCACCACTGCACCACCTGGCCATCCCAAGACAGTTCTCACTAAGAACCAAATCAGCTAGCATCTTAAACTTGGACTTCCTGACTTCCAAACTTCACAACATAGATATTCACAGTTTAAGCCACCCAGCTTATGCTATTCTGTATAGCAGCCTGAACTGACTTATACATAGCATAACTGCTTTTCTAGGTTAAATGTCAAGCAACCAGGCATTTTTGATGGATTAACTCATTCCTGGGGTAAAATAAGCAATGCCTAAAAACATAAAGCAGTTATTTCATTATTCATAATGGGCAAATGATGAATGTTCTGAAGGGAAAGTTTCGATGCAGTAGCAGTATTGATTTTGAATAACAGTTCTAAACAGTGCAGATGACATGATGATGTGCAAAGGATATTTCACAGGGCAGATGAGGAGAGAAAGGATAACAGTGGAAATGAGAACAGGGTGTGCTGATCCAAAAATTGCGCTTGAAGTCTGTGTGATGTAAACGGCAGGGCTGCTGCCTTGCAGGTCCTGCAATAGAGAGTTGTGGTATCTAATTCACTGTACAGCGTGTCTCCAGTTCACCCAGCAGCATTATCAGTAATTACAAGGAGAAAGCATCTCACACATTATGAGGATCCAGGTTCTGGCAAAAAGGCATCTGTCATGATCCAACCTGTTTTTTCCTGATGGAGGATCCACACCAGAGCAGGAAGGGATTTTGCATTTTGAATCAGTGCTTTCTCCTCTTGCCTGCTCTGTGATGGAAAGTGTTTTGCCTAATTGCACATTTACCAGTATAGCTATAGAATTAGCAAGAATCTCACATTTCTGTAGGATAACCTCATCTCATGTCCATGGCATGGGGTGGGGAGGATTTTAAAACACGGCTCATACAGACTCTTGTTGCAACTAATTTTTTTTGTATCTTATCTTCAGATATTAGGAGTCAGAAATATCCCACTCAAGCTGTTACTGAAATGTAGAAAACATGCCATTTTTAATAGGCCTGTTAAATGGAAACATTTTCCTGTTCTAAATGGAAAGTAATTAGAAGTGAGTGTATGTCAACAGATCTGCAGACCCCTCCTGGGCAGGTGGGTCTCTTACCCTTTGCTTTCCTAGTACCCTTTGCTTTTCCTGTGTGGCATAAACCTCAGGGATTGACTGGAGGTTATTTTTGTGTTTCAGGATTGTGCAGCTGCTATTCCTAGTAACATTTCCTAAACTCATTTCTGTTGTCTTCCGTCTTCCCTAGCTGGCTCTCCAACACTTAGAGATGATGAAACATGTAATCAAAGCTCACAGTTCCCGTCTGTCTACACAGTCACCCACAGTCAGTGTTCCAGATAGAGACATCCCCAGGACAAGGACAATATATTATTCACTTCTGTGTCACCAGCTCACACATTAATATCTGTGTTTTAATAAGTACGCCAAGAAATAAGTATGCTAATACCCTATTGAATGAATTGATGCAAGCATAGGGGAGGAGGAATTGGGAACAACTTCGGAATTCAGGAAAGACTTTCTTGAGAGAGTAAAGTTTGAACTGAGATCTGAAGGAAGGTGGGAATTCACTTGGTGAAGCAAGGAGGAAAGAGAAAATAAAGATTTCTTGTGCATCAAATTGTGACCAAAATATTCTACTGACAGTCTCATAAGATTTAAGACTGAGTCATTCTTCATAATAGGATGACCTGCATTCTGGTGCATTAGTGCTAACCTGTGGAGGCACCTGCTGATCTCCAAACCTCAACTAGCTCTTACTGGGTCTCTCTTCTAAATACGGTGTATTTGTGTACAAGTTCCAATCCTGGATATGCTTCTTTCTTTTCCCCTCCTTGATAAGCCCAGTTATAACACTAGACTTACTATTTGAATTATTAGTACTATTCCAAATTCTGGTTCCAGGAAAATGTTTCCAGGAATCTGAACTTGAACTCTTTCTTGCCTTTGCCGTTCCCTCTCTCTCTCTCTCTGAGGCAGATGGCTGTGGATGGATCTGCTATCTGCACATGGAACTGTAGATGTAATTAGGTATCTTCTTAACCATACTTGTTAGTCATACAACCAGATTCTCCATCATTTTCGTCTGCTTACTAGTTTTTTTATGAACTGCATCCTGTATTTCTGGTGACGATGTTTGCTTGAACAAAGACCACAGTTTACTTCTTTGGAGACTCTGCCTGGCCCATCTGATGGAGCTTAAAGTATTTGCTAAGCTATGGCTCATTAACATATAGTTGGTGGCTACAAGTGAGTCCAGAGTTTATAAGAGCACCTATCTCACTGGCTTTCTTGGCATGAATAAGTTGTCACTGTTTTTGAATAGTCATATAAGTGTTAACCAACACAATATTGTAAGCATCATGAGAAAGTGAAGTTTGGCCTCAGATTTAAAGGAAAGTGGAGATTGACTAGAGTGAGGCAAGAGGGACAAATGTTCAAGGCAGAGATAGGAACATGTAGAAAGGCCCTTTGGTAGCATGGGAAATTATGATGGAAGACTGTGATTCCTGGATAACAGAAATGCCAAATAAACTACAGTGCAAAACAGAGCTAGAGTTTACATAGAAATATGCATACAGGGCCAGGTCAGTCCTTTTTCAAAGCTTTGTCTTAATCCCAGGATCATTGAAGAAGCATTAGAAAGATTTTGAGCATCTGATTTTCTTTTGGTTTTACAATGATTCCGTTGGCTATTCTCTGTAGGTTGAGTTAAGATATCCATACATGCACATGATGAACTACACATTGTAAATATCCTCCGAAGAAAGCATGAGAGTAAAACATAGCAGAACTTACCGGCAGAAATAGAAACTTTAGGTTTTAAAAGATGACAAGAGAATTGAAAATCAGTGTGCCAAACTTACATTGAGGCTGTGGCTCCCTGGAGAGGGCTGTCGTCCTCTGTAACTTAGAGTTTGGATTTTAATAACCTGTTAAAATAAAGGAAAAGAAGATAAAGCCTCATGTTTTTGCTGGGGGTGGGAGGGGTGGATTTGAAAATGATACTTCATATAACAAAAGGACATTGGAATGACAACATCACATTGAACATTGAAATGATAGTCCGGGTGAGAAAAGAAATTAAAAATCAGCCTGTTATTAACAGAGAGGATTGGATAATTTTTCTACAATAGGCCCTGGGAGTATATAAATATTACAGCTGTCAGAATTCATAAGTGGAGGTCATACCTACTGTGAACTGAAGACTCTATCTCATACTGTTTGAATGAACCAGGGCACTTTAAACATGGAAGTAAACCAACATTAATCACTTATCTGTAGCACTCTATATAAACAGAAGAAATAATTTCAAATTCTTTCTACAGATTCTTACCTCATCACAGTCTTCACAATATTTTCACAGAAAAAAAACAGTGCTTTGCTAAGCATTAAGTACAAAATCCAAAATTAAAAACACACAAAAGGAAACTAATCATCACTAATGTAAGAAAAAATAAAAAATGAAATTCAAAATTAGACTTCTGAAGTATCTTCAGTGATACACACACATATAATAATATTTAGTTTTTCAGGCAACAAGAATACATTTAACGTGAGCAAGACACAAAGCATACTATCATTTAAAACACAACAATTTTTTAACAGTTGAAATGTGCTGTCATTTTATGAGAAATACTCATGATATAATACACTGAACTGACTCAAGAGAATTGATCTGTAATTGGTAATGTATTTAAATCTATAATTAAACATAGATTCAATGAAATAGTCTAGATAACTTCAAAAGTGAATTCTGTTGAACTGAAAATGAAGTAAAAGTAAAGATGAGATCCCTTGGCAATCCATCTTATAGTTTTAATATAAACTTGATATCAAAGGCAAATAACTATGGCATAGAAAACAAAAAATTGGGGCCACTCTCAAGTACGAAGTTAAGATATAGATATAAATATTTTAATAGCAACAGGCAAAAAGTCAGCCAACATGAAACTAAATATATTGAAAAATATATGACTACATATGGCTTAACAAGTGAGTCATGAATTAGTTTATGTTGAAATATATATAAATTAAATCCACCACAATATAACATAAAATGATGTTCAATCTCAAGAGTAATTAGGGAACTTTAGGCTAAAGGTGATGCTACTTCATAATCAAGAGATAAGTAAATTCAAGTATCAAAATTTTATTGGAATATTAGGTAATGGGATAATGAAAACTCATATATTATAGGTGGAAGTATGAATTAGTACAATATCATTATGTATTTGGTAATATGTGATAAAATTTAATATATGCATATTTGGAGGCCAAATCAATTTTACTGTTAATTATAGGGCACCAGAGAAACTGCTGCACCAGCATACTAGAGACATGTTTACGAATGTTACTGGCAACTTTATATATAGTAGCAAAAAGTGACACAAACTAAGTGTCCACCAAAAGAAGAATGAATTAATAAACTATGAGATATTCAAAGAATTTTAAAGGCAATGCCAAAGAATGCTCAAACTACCACATAATTGCACTCATCTCACATGCTCGTAAAGTAATGCTCAAACTTCTCCAAGCCAGACTTCAGCAATATGTGAACCGTGAACTCCCTGATGTTCAAGCTGGTTTCAGAAAAGGCAGAGGAACCAGAGATAAAATTGTCAACATCCGCTGGATCATGGAAAAAGCAAGAGAGTTCCAGAAAAACATCTATTTCTGCTTTCTTGACTATGCCAAAGCCTTTGACTGTGTGGACCACAAGAAACTGTGGAAAATTATTCAAGAGATGGGAATACCAAACCACCTAACCTGCCTCTTGAGAAATCTGTATGCAGGTCAGGAAGCAACAGTTAGAACTGGACATGGAACAACAGACTGGTTCCAAATAGGAAAAGGAGTACATCAAGGCTGTATATTGTCACCCTGCTTATTTAACTTACATGCAGAGTACATCATGAGAAACGCTGGACTGGAAGAAACACAAGCTGGAATCAAGATTGCCAGGAGAAATATCAATAACCTCAGATATGCAGATGACCACCCTTATGGCAGAAAGTGAAGAGGAGATAAAAAGCCTCTTGATGAAAGTGAAAGAGGAGAGTGAAAAAGTTGGCTTAAAGCTCAACATTCAGAAAACGAAGATCATGGCATCACTTCATGGGAAATAGGTGGGGAAACAGTGGAAACAGTGTCAGACTTTATTTTTTGGGGCTCCAAAATCATTGCAGATGGTGACTGCAGCCATGAAATTAAAAGACGCTTACTCCTTGGAAGAAAATTTATGATCAATCTAGATAGTATATTCAAAAGCAGAGACATTACTTTGCCAACTAAGGTCCGTCTAGTCAAGGCTATGGTTTCTCCTGTGGTCATGTATGGATGTGAGAGTTGGACTGTGAAGAAAGCTGAACGCCGAAGAATTGATGCGTTTGAACTGTGGTGTTGGAGAAGACTCTTGAGGGTCCCTTGGACTGCAAGGAGATCCAACCAATCCATTCTGAAGGAGATCAACCTTGGGATTTCTTTGGAAGGAATGATGCTAAAGCTGAAGCTCCAGTACTTTGGACACCTCATGCGAAGGGTTGACTCATTGGAAAAGACTCTGATGCTGGGAGAGATTGGGGGCAGGAGGAGAAGGGGACGACCCAGGATGAGATGGCTGGATGGCATCACGGACTCAATGGACGTGAGTCTGAGTGAACTCCAGGAGATGGTGATGGACAGGGAGGCCTGGTGTGCTGCGATTCATGGGGTCGCAAAGAGTCGGACACGACTGAGCAACTGAACTGAACTGAATCATAATAAATGACCAGAAAGATATATGTTGTTCCAGTTACTATGGTTTAATAGTATTGTCCTCCAATACTTAGTGATGAGAAACAATCATCTATAATGCCCTTGGTTTTTATGGGTCAGACTCTGAACAACACATAGGGGAAATGGTTTGCTCCTTTTCTGCCTTGTCTGAGGCATCAGTTGGTAGACTGGGAGGCTGGGGAACAGGATCCCCTTAAGGCAAGCTCATTCCCAAGTCCACTGAGACCTAGGTCAGGTAACTGTCTTAGTTATTCTCTACGATTCTCTCCACACTATTTCAGTTTCCTCTTACCATAGTATATCAAGCATCTTAAAACTGAGAGTAGAATGAAAGCTGTCTTCTTCTCATGATCTAGTTCAGAAGTCACATAGCATTGCTTCTGCTATATTCTATTTATTGGGCAGAATAACCAAAAACCCCCACCCAGTTTCAAGGGGAGCAAAGCCCCATATACCTCTTAGGAAAACTCACAAAGCCATGTGGTAAGAAAAGCATAAAGCCATGATGAGAAAGATGGTCACAGTGCCTTAGGAAAATAAGACCTGCTTAGCATTCCAACTGGGCTTCCCAGATGGGGCTAGTGGCAAAGAATCTGTTGATGCAGGAGACAAAAGAGATGCGTGTTCGATCCCCAAATCAAGAATATCCTCTGGAGGAGGGCATGCAACCCACTCCAGTATTCTTGCCTGGGGAATCCCATGGACAGAGGAACCTGGTGAGCTATAGTCCCTAGGGTCACAAAGAGTCAGACACAACTGAAGCAACTTAGCATGCACACAACATCCCAATTGGCATGAATACATTTTTGAGTGGAAAAAGCAAGTTGCAATACAGATAATTCTATTTATGTAGAATATTTCAATGTATTATATATACAATACATAGGCAGTACATTTATATATGCATGCATATATTTTATATGAATGCATATATTTAGAGAAAAAAAGATACAGTTGAAATAAAGAATAAGAAATTCGAGAAAGACATTATCATTGGAGGTGGAGGACAGAGAAATATGCAATTGTGAAGAAATATACAAGAAGCACCCAGGAATATATTAGAAGCACTTCAAGGTAAAGAATCTACCTGCCAATGCAGAAGACCCAGGTTTGATCCCTGATCCAGGAAGATCTCACATGCCACAGGGCAACTAATTCCTTGTCCCACAGCTACTCAGCCTGTGCTCTAGAGCCCAGGAACCATGGTTACTGAGCCTGTGCAGCACAACTACAGAGTAACCCTGCTCTCTGCAAGTAGAGAAAATCCTGGGCAGCATCAAAGACCCTGCACAGCCAGAAACCAGTTCAGTTCAGTTCAGTCACTCAGTAGTGTCTGACTTTGCAAACCCACGGACTGCAGCACACCAGGCTTCCCTGTCCCATCACCAACTCCCAGAACCTCCTCAAACTCATGTCCATTGCATCGGTGATGCCATCCAACCATCCGATCCTCTGTCATCCCCTTCTCCTCCTGCCTTCAATCTTTCCCAACATCAGGGTCTTTCCTTTCTTTTTTAATTTCAATTTATTTATTTTAGTTGGAGGCTAATTACTTTTCAATAGTGTAGTGGTTTTTGCCATACATTGACATGGATCAGCCATGGGTGTACATGTGTTTCCCATCCTAAACCCTCCTCCCACCGTCCTCCCCATCCCATCCCTCAGGGTCATCCCAGTGCACCAGACCTGTCTCATGCACTGAACCTGGACTGGCGATCTGTTTCTCATATGGAAATATACATGTTTCAATGCTATTCTCTCAGATCATCCCACCCTCACCTTCTCTCACAGAGTCCAAGAGTCTGTTCTATACATCTGCGTATCTTTTGCTGTCTCACATATAGGGTTATCATTATGATCTTTCTAAATTCCATATATATGTGTTAATATACTGTATTGGTGTTTTTCTTTCTGGCTTACTTCACTCTGTATAATAGGCTCCAGGTTCATCCATCTCATTAGAACTGATTCAAATGTATTCTTTTTAATGGCTGGTATTCCATTCTGTATATGTACCACAGCTTTCTAATCCATTCATCTGCTGATGGAATATGTTGCTTCCATGTCCTGGCTATTATAAACAGTGCTGCGATGAACATTGGGGTACATGTGTCTCTTTCAATTCTAGTTTCCTTGGTATGTATGCCCAGCAGTGGGATTGCTGGGTCATATGACAGTTCTATATCCAGTTTGTTAAGGAATCTCCACACTGTTCTTCATAATGGCTGTACTAGTTTGCATTCCCCACTAACACAGTAAGAGGGTTCCCTTTTCTCCACACCCTCTCCAGCATTTATTGTTTGTAGATTTTTGGATAGCAGCCATTCTGATCGGCATGAGATGGTACCTCATTGTGGTTTTGATTTGCATTTCTCTAATGAGTGATGTTGAGCATCTTTTCATGTGTTTGTTAGCCATCTGTATGTCTTCTTTGGAGAAATGTCTATTTAGTTCTTTGGCCCATTTTTTTGATTGGGTCATTTATTTTTCTGGAATTGAGCTGCAGGAGTTGCTTGTATATTTTAGAGATAAATTCTTTGTCCGTTACTTTATTTGATATTATTTTCTCGCATTCCGAAGGCTGTCTTTTCACTTTTCTTATAGTTTCCTTCATTGTGCAAAAGCTTTTAAGTTTAATTAGGTCCGTCTTTTTCAATGAGTCAGTTCTGTGCATCAGGTGGCCAATGAATTGGAGCTCCAGCTTCAGCATCAGTCCTTGATGTCCTGATGAATATTCAGGACTGATTTCCTTTAGCATTGACTGGTTTGAGCTCCTTGTTGCCCAAGGGACTCTCAAGAGTCTTCTCCAACACCACAGTTGAAAAGCATCAACTCATCAGTGCTCAGCTTTCTTTATAGTCCAACGCTCACATCCATACATGACTACTGGAAAAACCATAGATTTGACCAGATGGACCTTTGTTGGCAAAGTAATGTCTCTGCTTTTTAACATGTTGTCTAAGTTGGTCATAGCTTTTCTTCCAAGGAGCAAGCATCATCCAGAAATAAATACAACTAAAAAAAAAAAGAAGCAACCATAGCCATATTTCATAGTAATGTGTTTCATTTCTCAATGTGGATTGCATGGGTGTTCATTATAGCTATTACTATATGTGGGAAATAAATCCCAGAGGACTTTAAATTTAGTTAAATGTGGGATATTATGTAAGCAGGAGTGCCAGTGATGCATTCTAGATGCAGAACTTAAATAGATGGTTGGATGGTAATTTGTTCTTGTTCAGTCTCTCAGTCATGTTCAACTCTTTGTGACCCCATGGACTGGAGCATGCCAGGCTTCCCTGTCCTTTCCCTTCTCCCAAAGTTTTGCTCAAACTCATGTTCATAGAGTTGGTGATGCCATCCAACCATCCCATCCTCTGTTGTTCCCTCCTCCTCCTGCCTTCAATCTTTCCCAGCATCAGGATCTTTTTTTTTTTTTTTTTTTACAATGAGTTGGCTGTTCACATCAGCTGGCCAAAACATATTAGAGTTTCAGCTTCAGCATCAGTCCTTCCAATGAATATTCAGGGTTGATTTCCTTTAGGATTAACTTTTAGATCTCCTTGCTGTTCAAGGGAATCTCAAGAGTCTTCTCCAGAATCACATTTTGAAAGCATCAGTTCTTCAGCGCTTAGCCTTCTTTATGGTCCACATCTCACATTCTGCCCTTAAATGCATACCGATATTATAAAGGAGGCATACTAAGACAAAAACAGAAGATACACAATTAGTCATAAAGCCCAAGGGTCAGTCTTCTTTATATAAATATGATTCTACAAAGAAAACACAAAAATACCAGAAATTCTGGGACTTTAAAAAGTCTGTGGTTAAATAATCTCATGTAATAATCAACGTGACTCAGTAAAATTTCTGCTCTACCAAGCATTCAACAAAAATACAAAAGATTTGCAATCCTTTATAAGTGTTTTATTTACAATATAGCGAGTATTTATGCACACATCTGAATTTTGTAGTCCCTGAATCATTTTCTCCTTAACAAAATTATGTTTTCCAGCACTAAGCATGATGCTGAAAATTGCACCTCTAGAGATTTTTTTTTTTTAATTTAGGAGTAGCTCTTGAAATTTTCTTTAGAAGAAGGTTTTCTTGCAAAATGCAAAGAGCTAGGGGTGGAACAAACCCAAACGTGGGGACTGTTTATACATACAGTGATCACAATGGGAAACACCCAAGAGCAAGATTACAGAGGAATGCTTCTCTGTGACAGAGAGGCCACCAAAAAAGGGCAGAGACTGAGTACAGAGAAATAAGGAACACATTTTGTTTTCTTGCCCTTTTTTGTTTTATCTTATTTACAACTTTTCTGAAGAGGGAATATGCTTGGCAGCTTTACTGTGGAATCAACACTTGTGGCTGGAGACATTTAACATTGCCAGCTCAGATATATAAATGGACTCCAGCAGTATGGGAAATACTTCTTAAAAATATTTAGTAGTGTAAAAATGTTGGTTAAAGAGCTTTGTTGTAAATCTGTTTCAAGTGATATATACACGCAGAGCAAATTACCCATGGAATCAATACAAAAATGTATGAACCACTGTGTTGCTTTAAAAGCAAAAAGGAGAAAAATAAAATAAGTTCAGAATCCATTATGTAGGTCAGATACCTAGTATTAATTGGTTTCAAAGGGGTTTGTGCTTAAAAATAGACTCTATCCTATATAGAAAAGACAGATATTTGTTCTGTTTACATGTAAACTGGGACAGTTTCCTTTAACGTAGATATGAGAACCAGAATAAGTAACTAAGGCCACTCAGGAGAAGAGATTCCCCAAGCTTCTTTTTCTTTTTATTTATTTTTAAAATTTATTTTAACCTGACAAGAAGAAGAAAAGGAAGATTCCAGAGCCACAGTAAACAACACCACAGCTATGAAGAAGACGTTGGAGAGAGAGAGTGCCTCAGTAATGTGTCGTTGTTTTTTTTTTTTTTTTAAAGAAAAACAGAAAGTTTAGCATTTCATTTTTTAATTATGTGCCAGACATTAGCCTTGGTGATTATTTGTCTCATTAATTAATTTTTATTGGAGTATAGTTACTTGACAGTGTTGCATTACTTTCTGCCATACAGCAAAGTGAATCAGCTATATGTATACATGTGCGCATGCTAACTCGCTTCAGTTGTGTCCCACTCTTTGCAACCCTATGGACTGTAGCCCGCCAGGCTCTTCTGTCCATGAGATTCTCCAGGCAAGAACACTGGAGTGGGTTGCCATGTCTCTCTTCAGGGGATCTCCCCAACCTAGGGATCGAACCCACATCTCTTAGGTCTCCTGCATTGGCAGGTGGGTTCTTTATCACTAGCGCCACCTGGGAAGCCCCATACATATACATATATGCACTGTTTTTGAGATTTACTTCCCATTTAGTTCACCACAGAGCACTGAGCAGAGATACCTGTGCTAAACAGTAGTTTTTCATTAGTTATCTACTTGTACACAGTATCGATAGTGTGTATATGTCAACCCCAATCTCCCTGCTGTTGCTGCTGCTAAGTCGCTTCAGTCATGTCTGACTCTGTGCGACCCCATAGACGGCAGCCCGCCAGGCTCCCCTGTCCCTGGGATTCTCCAGGCAAGAACACTGGAGTGGGTTGCCATTTCCTTCTCCAATGCAAGAAACTGAAGTCGCTTAGTCGTGTCCAACTCTTTGCAACCCCATGGACTGCAGCCTACCAAGCTCCTCCATCCATGAGATTTTCCAGGCAAGAGTACTGGAGTGGGGTGCCATTGCCTTCTCTGGACCCAATCTCCCAATTTATTCCATTTCTCCCTTTTCCCCTTTTCTGTCCATATGTTTGTTCTCTAGGTCACTATCTCTATTTCTGTTTTGCAAGTTTTGGCTTTTAAAATGTATCTCAGGGTGAAAGTCTTTAGTCACTGAAGTTTGACTCCTGGGAAACAATCTTGAGAAAGCTCAAGGTTCTTTCACTCCCACAAAAGGACAACTATATGCTGGCTGGACAAATAGACACTAATTGTATATGCACAATGGAAATATTTTCATTGCAAGACCCTGAACATTTCTGTTAAAAATTGTTGAGTGTTGCTGACTATGATTTAATTAGACTTGAGTTTTGCAAGCATTTCCATTGCAAAAAATTATAAATATAAATACATACACACACACACACACACACACACACACACACATATATATTTGTTACTTATGTCTAACACTTCTGGTTTACCCACTTCTGGCTCTCTAAGAAAGTTTTTACTACACAATAGTAACTATACTTGCTATGCCAATTAGTCTTCTGTCTAGCCATTGCAATTTTTCTTCACATTATTTTTAATAATTATCCAAGGTAATGCATTATGCAAATTAATTTTACTTAAAACATAGATGGGGATTTCTAGCAATGCATATTTTTATCTCTGAGATACAGAATATATCTCTGAGAAGAATCTATTATATCAAGAGACTATGTCAAATCTGAATTCAACTTAAGTATAGAGTTTAAAGTTGACCTCAGTGCAGCTTTGATCTCCCTACCTACATGTCTTAAAACATGGTGATGGTTTAGCAACCATCCTTGGGCCAATACCCCCACCTACACTAGAGAAAAGCTGCTTTGCACGTAGACGTCAGAGTGACCTGGTAAACATTATCTGCTGATTGCTGGGCATTTAGGGAAGAAGAACAAGAAAGTCTCAGAAAATGACCCAGGCACAGGCCTTTTGCCTGTCAAACAAGGAGAAACAAGGATTAAAAATAAAACACACATCATGTAAGGTTAAGAACTCCTGTTGTGTTAAGAGCTTTTGAAGCCTGGAAATACCAGAGGCTTAAGTATATCTAGGACGAAAATGAAAGCTCTGACCCCTGATCATTAGTGCAGCACTCAACCCGTGACCAGAAGTCTCATAGGTTATTGCATTCAGCTTCACCAGGGTTAGAAGGGCAAGGCGAGCACACAGAAAATGACACTCATTCAATTTAAACATAATTTAATTCTCTGAAGACTTTTTTAATAGGTTTTGGGAATCAACATCTAAGAGCACTCTGACTGAATGCTGCTATTTTGGGAAAATAAAACTGCTGCTATTTCTATTTTCTGTGTGATTCAAGGTTCTTGACAACCGAGTGAGGTGCCTTTTGGAACTTCCATCCTAGAGTTTAAATTCAACATGTGGATGAAATTGGTGAAACACATCCAATACACTGTGTATTCTATTAATGTGCTTTAAGATATGCTATCCACATCCACTTTATATTATAATAATCTAATATGGCATATTTATTCCTCCTCTACTTAATCGTAGACTGAACTCTAAAATCATCTCGTTAAGACCATCTCAAGGTCTTCATCTTATTCAGAGCATGTTGGAAAGTTGCATAAAGAACATGAACACCTAATACATCATAGTAAATGCAAAGTGTATTATTGTCAATGAGCAACACATTCTGGTGAATCCAGATCTATCCCTAATACTTTTTAAAATATCATCATCTTTGTATTAGTCAACTGTTTATAAAGTATGATCTGAGACAAATCATCCACTGGCACAAAGCAGGGTGTGGTCAGCTGACTGTTACCTCAGAGACGTGCTTTGAGAATCTTGAACATTGTGAAGGTACACTTTACTTCGAAAGGAAGTAGAAGGTTGAATAAAAAAAAGTTTGGTAAACTATGGTTGAGTAAGTGAAGAGGAGGCCCTATAATTCCATAGGTCAAAAGACAAGTAAAAAGAAAAGAAATTTCACTGTTTTAACCTTCTCTTGAATTCTTATTATTTTCCAATATATAATTTATTTAATTTTCTTGCTTATTGCCTGAATCCATCTTATAGTCTATTGACTACCATGTAGATTTCCTTAGTTTGTGGATTTTTCTATTTTTTATTCAGACAATGTGTCATCATTACTTAGAATAGGCTCTGACACATTATAGGGGCTAAATAAATATTTAACAATGAATAATACCATTAAGCTACAATTTGTTCTAGAAACCATGGGAAGAAAATGAGTAATTCATAGGATTAACTTCAAGTGAGACAGAATAAAATTAGAAATGGCCTCAAGGGAGAAGTTTACCTGGATTATCAGCAGGTGTTGATCCTGTTTGAGTTTAGAAGAGTACTTAGAATAATAGAGAAAATATTGTAATAATATCTATGAATGTTGAGAAATCTGGATTTTTTTAAGATTAGACAATAGCATAAGCCAGTTTCTACTTGTGTACAATACTATAGACATATAGTTTACTTTTCCCATGGTTTTGTGAATGATTGCCATATACATATGTATATATGGGGTGTGTGTGTGTGTGTGTGTGTGTGTGTGTGTGTGTGTGTGTGTTTTGTTAAGTGAAAGAGCTGGCTTAAAACTCAACATTAAAAAAATTAAGATCATGGCATCCAGTCCCATAACTTCATAGCAAATAGACGGGGAAAAGCAGAAGCAGTGACAGATTATATTTTCTTGGGCTCCAAAATCACTGTAGACGGTGACTGTGGATGGTGAAATTAAAAGTCACTTGCTCCTTGGAAGGAAAGTCATGACAGACCTAGACAGCATATTAAAAAGCAGAGATACCACTTTACCGACAAAGTCTCTTTAGTCAAAGCTAGTTTTCCCAGTAGTCATGTACAGATGGGAGAATTGGACCATAAAGAAAGTTGAGCACTGAAGAATTGATGCTTTTGAATTGTGGTGCTAGAGAAGACTTGAGAGTCCCTTGGACATCAAGAAGATCAAAACAGTCCATCCTAAAGGAAATCAACCCTGAATATTCATTTGAAGGATTCATGCTAAAGCAGAAGCTCCAATACTTTGGCCACCTAAAGCAAAGTGCTGACTCATTGGAAAAGACCCTGATGCTGGGAAAGACTGAAGGCAAAAGGAGAAAGGGGTGGCAGAGGAAGAGGTGGTTAGATAGCATCACTGACTCAATGGACATGAATTTGACCAAACTCCGAGAGACAGTGAAGGACAGAGGAGCATGGTGTGCTGTGGTCCATGGAGTCTCCAAGAGTTGGACATAGTGACTGAATAAGAACAACATGGAATAAAGGACAGAAAATAGAATCACATAAAACATTCAATTAAAATAACCAAGGGCAGGAAAAACTATGAAGACAAAAATAGGAACAAAAATAAGGGTAACAAATAGAAAATGATAATAAATATGACAAGCATGAATCCAACTATATCAATAATCAGTTTAAATGTCAACTGTCTAAATGAACCAATTTAATTACAGAGATTATGAGAGTGGGTCAAAAAACATGATTTACTACTTATGTTGTCTATAAGAAACTATAATTATAAAAACACAAATACTTTACATGTAAAAGGATGGAGAAATATACCATGCAAACACTAATCAGTAGAAAGAAGGACAAGGAAAAGAAGTAGCTATATTATTTTCAGACAGAGCACAATAAAGAGCAAGGGAATTTATCACAGATCAAAAAAGGTGTTGCATAATAAATAAAGAGGTTAATTAACTCTACAGAAAACCTATCACTAACATCAAACTTAATGATGAGAAAATTGAATCTTTATTCACTAATATCAGATACGAGGTCAAATGTTCAGTCTGTTTAACTTTTTTCAACATTATATGGAAAGTCCTTGTTGCAATACAATCCTTGCTAAAGTTGGATGGCATCACCGACTCAATGGACATGAGTATGAGTAAACTCCGGGAGTTGGTGATGGACAGGGAGGCCTGGTGTGCTGCAGTCCACGGTGTAGCAAAGAGTCGGACATGACTGAGCAACTGAACTGAAGGCAATACAAGAAGAAAATAAAAAAGGTAGTCAGATTGGGAATAAAATATAGAAGTGTCTTCTATATGTCTCCATCTTCCCAGGTGACTCAGACAGGAAATCATCTGCTTACAATGCAGAAGACCCGGGGAAAATCCCTGGGTCAGGAAGATGCCCCAGGGAAGGAAATGGCAACCCACTCCAGTACTCTTGCCTGGAAAATCCCATGGATGGAGGAGACTAGTAGGCTACAGTCCATTGGGTTGCAAATGGTCGGACACGACTGAGCAACTTCGCTTTCATTTTCTTCATTATCTCTTCACATAATTATCTATGTACAAAATCTGAAAAAGCTAAGAAGCAATTACAAGGTAGCAGAATATGATATTAATATATAAAAGTGACTCATTTCCCTCTATACTAGCAATAAAAAAAAAGTGGATTTGAAGTTAAATACATAATGTAATTTAATTAGTCAATAAAGCAGAAGTAGATGTTTTTCTGGAACTCTCCTGCTATTTCGATGATCCAACGGATGTTGGCAATTTGAACTATGGCTCCTCTGCCTTTGCTAAAGCCAGGTTGAATATCTGGAAGTTCATGGTTCACGTACTGTTGAAGCCTGACTTGAAGAATTTTGAGCATCACTTTGCCATCGTGTGAGGTGAGTGCAATCATGCACTCAATTGTTTGAGCATTCTTTGGCATTGCCTTTCTATGGAATTGGAATGAAACTGACCTTTTCCATTCCTGTGGCCACTGCTGAGTTTTCCAAATTTGCTGGCATATTGAGTGCAGCACTTTCACAGCATCATCTTTTAGGATTTGAAATAGCTCAACTGGAATTCCACCACCTCCATTAGCTTTGTTGTAGTGATGATTCCTAAGGCCCACTTGACTTCACAATCCAGGATGTCTGGCTCTAGGTGAGTGATCACACCATCTTGGTTATCTGGGTCATGAAATCTTTTTTGTATAGTTCTTCTGTGTATTCTTGCCTCCTCTCTTAATATCTTCTGCTTCTGTTAGGTCCATACCATTTCTGACCTTTATTGTGCCCATCGTTGCATGAAATGTTCCCTTCAGTTCAGTTGCTCAGTCATGTCCAACTCTTTGCAACCCCATGAATTGCAGCCTGCCAGGCCTCCTTGTCCATCACCAACTACTGGAGTTCACTCAAACTCATATCCATTGAGTTAGTGATGCCATCCAGCCATCTCATCCTCTGTTTTCCCCTTTTGCTCCTGCCCCAAATCCCTCCCAGCATCAGGGTCTTTTCTAGTGAGTCAAATCTTCACATAACACGGCCACAGTATTGGACTTTCAGCTTCAGCATGAGTCCTTCCAGTGAATACCCAGGACTGATCTCCTTTAGGATGCACTGGTTGGATCTCCTTGCACTCCAAGGGACTCGCAAGAGTCTTTTTCAACACCACAGTTCAAAAGTGCTCAGCTTTCTTCACAGTCCAACTCTCACATCCATACATGACCATAGGAAAAACCATAGCCTCGACTAGACGGACCTTTGATGGCAAAGTAGTGTCTCTGCTTTTTAATATGCTGTCTAGGTTGGTCATAACTTGCCTTCCAAAGAGTAAGTGTCTTTTAATTTCATGGCTGCAGTCACTATCTGAAGTGATTTTTGAGCCCCAAAAAATAAAGTTTGACACTGTTTCCCCATCTATTTGCCATGAAGTGACAAGACCAGATGCCATGATCTTAGTTTCCTGAATGTTGAGCTTTAAGCCAACTTTTTCACTCTCCTCTTTCACTTTCATCAAGAGGCTTTTTAGTTCCTCTTCACTTTCTGCCATAAGGGTGGTGTCATCTGCATATCTGAGGTTATTGATATTTCTCCCAGCAATCTTGATTCCAGCTTGTGCTTCTCCTAGCCCAGAGTTTTTCATGATGTACTCTACATATAAGTTAAATAAGCAGGGTGACAATATACAGCCTCGATGTACTCCTTTTCCTATTTGGAACCAGTCTGTTGTTCCATGTCCAGTTCTAACTGTTGCTTCCTGACCTGCATATAGGTTTCTCAGGAGGCAGGTCAGGTGGTCTGGCATTCCCATCTCTTTCTGCATATTAATTAAATAAGCAGGGTGACAATATTTAGCCATGATGTACTTCTTTCCCAATTTGAAACCAGTCTGTTTTTCCATGTCTAGTTCTAACTGTTGCTTCTTGCCTGTATACAGATCAAGTTAAAGGCATACAGAAAAGATAAAGATAAATGAGAAAAGGAAAGATTTACCCATATGAAAGCAAAGTTCCAAAGAATAGCAAGGAGAGTTAAGAAAGCCTTCCTCATTCTTTGCATTGATCACTGAGGAAGGCTTTCTTAACTCTCCTTGCTATTCTTTGGAACTCTGCATTCAGATGAGTAAATCTTGCCTTTTCTCCTTTATCTTTAGCTTCTCCATATGCCTTTAAATTGATCTGTATACAGGCAAGAAGCAACAGTTAGAACTGGACATGGAAAAACAGACTGGTTTCAAATTGGGAAGGAGTACATCATGGCTATATACTGTCACCCTGCTTATTTAACTAATATGCAGAATACATCATGCAAAATGCTCGGATGGATGAAGCACAAGCTGGAATCAAGATTGCCAGGAGAAATATCAATAACCTCAGATACACAGATGACACCACTCTTATGGTAGAAAGCAAAGAACTAAAGAGCCTCTTAATGAAAGTGAAAAAGGAAATTGAAAAAGTTGGGTTAAGACTCAACATTCAAAAAACTAAGATCACGGCATCTGGTCCCATCACTTCATGGCAAACAAATGGGAAAAAATGGAAACAGTGACAGACTTCATTTTCTTGGGCTCCAAAATCACTGCAGATTCTGACTGCAGCCATGAAATTAAAAGATTCTTGCTCCTTGGAAGAAAAGCTATGATCAACCTAGACAGCATATTAGAAGCAGAGATGTTACTTTGCTGACAAAGGTCTGTCTAGTCAAAGCTATGGTTTTTCCAGTAGTCGTGTATGGATGTGAGAGTTGGACTATAATGAAAGCTGAGCACCAACAAATTGATACTTTTGAACTGCAGTGTTTGAGAAGACCCTTGAAAGTCCCTTAGACTGCCAGGAGATCAAACCAGTCAATCCTAAAGGAAATCAGTCCTGAATATCCATTGGTAGAACTGATGCTGAAGCTGAAACTCCAATACTTTAGCCACCTGTAAAGACCCTGATGCTGGGAAAGATTGAAGGCAGGATAAGGGGATGGCAGAGGATAAGATGGTTGGATGGTATCACTGACTCAATGGACATGAGTTTGAGCAAGGTCTAGGAGTTAGTGATGGACAGGAAAGCCTGGCGTGCTGCAGTCCATGTGGTTGCAAAGAGTTGGACACAACTGAATAACTGAACTGAACTGAATTGAATTTACATTAGAATGAAAATAAATGAAATTCTTAGGTATGAAAACAGAAGTGTCGGTCTGACTTTTTTTGACCCCAAGGACTATGACCTGCCAGGCTCCTCTGTCCATGGGAATTCTCCAGGCAAGAATACTTTAGTGGGTTGCCATTCCCTTTTCCATGGTATCTTCCCATCCTACAATTAAACTTGGGTCTCCTGCATTGCAGGCAGAGTCTTTACTGTCTGAGTCACCAGGAAAGCTCTTAATATATCTAACCAAATAATTGCAAGATATATATGATGAAACTGCAATGCTGTGATGAGAAAAAAAATAAAGAAGATCTAAATAAATGGAGAAATATTCCATGTTCATGGATAGGAAGATTTAGTAATGTCAGGTTATCAGTTTTCCTCAGCTAGATCCATAGAGTCAATGGAGTCCATTGAAAATTCTAGCAAGTTATTTTGTGGGTATCAACAAGCTGATTTAAAGTTTACCTGAAAAGGCAAAAGACCAAGAACAGCTAACCCAATACTGAAGGAAAGGGAAGGAGGACTGATATTCAAGTCCAAGACTCAGGGTAAGCTATAGTCATCAAGGCCGCATGGTACTGGTGAAAGGATAGACAGATCAGAATACAGCCTCTAGAAATAGACCCACATAAATATAGTCAACTGATCGTTGACAAAGGAGCAAAGACTAGTCATATAACATGAATAGTCTCTTCTTTTCAATTGAAACAAATTTAACATACAACACTGTATAAATCTAAAGTATACAACATGTTAATTAGATATATTTATAGAAAGTAACCATCCTGATTTTAAAATGGGCCAAAAATGTCAGATGCCTCTATCAAAGAAGATATGTACATATATATATGACAAATAAGCATATAGACACATGCACCACATCATTTATTATCACAGAATTGCAAATTAAAGCAACAATGGAATCCCACTACACACCTATTAGAATAGCCACAATCTAAAATGTTGGTTATGACAAATATGGTCAAAATGTGGAGCAATAAAAATATTGATTCATTGCTGGTGTGAATGCAAAATAAAGCATCCACTTTGTCCTGTTTTTCTTTTTTTTTTTTTTTTTACTTCATTTTGCTTTACCATATTGCACTGGTTTTGCCATACATTGACATGAATCAGCCACGGGTGTACATGAGTTCCCAATCCTGAACACCCCTCCCAACTCCCACCCCATATCATCTCTCTGGATCATCCCCATGCACCAGCCCCAAGCATCCTGTATCCTGTATTGAACATAGCCTGGCAATTCATTTCTTACATGATAGTATACATGTTTCAATGCCATTCTCCCAAATCATCCCACCCTCTCCCTCTCCCTCTCCCACAGAGTCCAACAGTCTGTTCTATACATCTGTGTCTCTTTTGCTGTCTCGCATACAGGGTTATCATTACCATCTTTCTGAATTCCATATATATGTGTTAGTATGCTGTATTGGTGTTTTTCTTTCTGGCTTACTTCACTCTGTATAATCAGCTCCAGTTTCATCCACCTCATTAGAACTGATTCAAATGTATTCTTTTTAATGGCTGAGTAATACTCCATTGTGTATGTGTACCACAGCTCTCTTATCCATTCATCTGCTGATGGACATCTAGGTTGTTTCCATGTCCTGGCTATTATAAACAGTGCAGCGATGAACATTGGGGTACACGTGTCTCTTTCAATTCTGGTTTCCTCTGTGTGTATGCCCAGCAGTGGGATTGCTGGGTCATAAAGCAATTCTATTTGCAATTTTTTAAGGAATCTCCACACTGTTCTCCATAGTGGCTGTACTAGTTGCATTGCCACCAACAGTGTAGGAGGGTTCCCTTTCTCCACACCCTCTCCAGCATTTATTGCTTGCAGACTTTTGGATCGCTGCCATTCTGTGGTTTTGATTTGCATTTCTCTGATAATGAGTGATGTTGAGCATCTTTTCATGTGTTTGTTAGCCATCTGTATGTCTTCTTTGGAGAAATGTCTATTTAGTTCTTTGGCCCATTTTTCAATTGGGTCATTTATTTTTCTGGAATTGAGCTGCATAAGTTGCTTGTATATTTTTGAGATTAGTTGTTTGTCAGTTGCTTCATTTGCTATTATTTTCTCCCATTCCGAAGGCTGTCTTTTCCCCTTGCTTATAGTTTCCTTTGTTGTGCAGAAGCTTTGAAGTTTAATTAGATCCCATTTGTTTATTTTTGCTTTTATTTCCAGTATTCTGGGAAGTGGATCATAGAGGATCCTGCTGTGATTTATGTCGGAGAGTGTTTTGCCTATGTTCTCCTCTTGGAGTTTTATAGTTTCTGGTCTTACATTTAGATCTTTAATCCATTTTGAGTTTATTTTTGTGTATGGTGTTAGAAAGTGATCTAGTTTCATTCTTTTACAAGTGGTTGACCAGTTTTCCCAGCACCACTTGTTAAAGAGATTGTCTTTAATCCATTGTATATTCGTGCCTCCTTTGTCAAAGATAAGGTGTCCATAGGTGTGTGGGTTTATCTCTGGGCTTTCTATTTTGTTCCATTGATCTATATTTCTGTCTTTATGTCAGTACCATACTTTCTTGATGACTGCAGCTTTGTAGTAGAGCCTGATTTCAGCCATATTGATTCCTCCAGTTCCATTCTTCTTTCTCAAGATTGCTTTGGCTATTCGAGGTTTTTTGTATTTCCATACAAATTGTGAAATTATTTGTTCTAGCTCTGTGAAAAATACGGCTGGTAGCTTGATAGGGATTGCATTGAATCTGTAGATTGTTTTGGGTCGTATACTCATTTTCACTATATTGATTCTTCTGATCCATGTACCTGGTATATTTCTCCATCTATTAGTGTCCTCTTTGATTTCTTTCATCAGTGTTTTATAATTTTCTATATATAGGTCTTTAGTTTCTTTAGGTAGGTATATTCATAAGTATTTTATTCTTTTCGTTGCAATGGTGAATGAAATTGTTTCCTTAATTTCTTTTTCTATTTTCTCATTATTAGTGTATAGGAATGCAAGGGATTTCTGTGCATTGATTTTATATCCTGCAACTTTTCTATATTCATTGATTAGCTCTAGTAATTTTCTGGTGGAGTCTTTAGGGTTTTCTATGTAGAGGATCATGTCATCTGCAAACAGTGAGAGTTTTACTTCTTCTTTTCCAATCTGGATTCCTTTTATTTCTTTTTCTGCTCTGATTGCTGTGGCCAAAACTTCCAGAACTATGTTGAATAGTAGCGGTGAAAGTGGGCACCCTTGTCTTGTTCCTGACTTTAGGGAAAATGCTTTCAATTTTTTACCATTGAGGATAATGTTTGCTGTGGGTTTGTCATATATAGCTTTTATTATGTTGAGGTATGTTCCTTCTATTCCTGTAAAGCATCCACTTTGGAAAACAGCTTAGTGTCTTTCTATTTTTACATCACTAATCATACTGTTACTGTATTACCCAGCAATTGTGCTTCCTAGTGTTTATTCAAACATGTTCTAAAGATAAATCCACACAAAAACCTGTTCACAGATATTTAAAACAACTGTATTCATAATTTGTCAGAACTTGGAAACCATAAAGACATCCTTTAGCAGTTGAATGAATAAATAAACTGTGGTAAGTCTAGACAATACCATATTATTAAATGTTAAAACTAAATGAGTTATCATTTCTTACTCCTTGGAAGGAAAGTTATGACCAACCTAGATAGCATATTCAAAAGCAGAGACATTACTTTGCCGACTAAGGTCCGTCCTGTCAAGGCTATGGTTTTTCCAGTAGTCATGTATGGATGTGAGAGCTGGACTGTGAAGAAAGCTGAGTGCCAAATAATTGATGCTTTTGAACTGTGTTGTTGGAGAAGACTCTTGAGAGTCCCTTGGACTTCAAGGAGATCCAACTCGTCCATTCTAAAGGAGATAGTCCTGGGTGTTCTTTGGAAGGAATGATGCTAAAGCTGAAACTCCAGTACTTTGGCCACATCATGCGAAGAGTTGACTCATTGGAAAAGACTCTGATGCTGGGAGGGACTGGGGGCAGGAGCAGAAGGGGACAACAGAGGATGAGATGGCTGGATGGCATCACGGACTCGATGGATGTGAGTCTGAGTGAACTCCAGGAATTGGTGATGGACAGGGATGCCTGGCGTGCTGCAATTCATGGGGTCGCAAAGAGTTGGACATGACTGAGCGACTGAAATGAACTGAACTGAACTTAAATGAGTTATCAAGCCATGAAAAGACATGGAAGAAATTCAGATGCATATTACTGAGAAAAAGAAGCCAATCTGAAAAGTTTAGATAGTATGTGATTCCCTTATATGGCATTGTGGAAAATGCAAAACCATGTAAAAAGTAAATAGATCAGTGGTGGTTGGAGGTGGGTGAAAGGGATAATTTGGTAGTACATGGAAGAATTTTAGGGCAGCGAAATACTCATCATGGTACTTTAAAGGTTGATGTGTGTACCTGTGTGTTAGTTGCTCAGTTGTGTCTGACTGCAACCCCATATACAGTAGCCTGCTCATCTCCTCTGTCCATGGAATTCTCTAGGCAAGAATACTGGAGTGTGTTGCCATTAACTTCTCCAAGGGATCTTCCCGACCCAGGGATCAAACCCAGGTCTCCCACATTGCAGGCTGATTCTTCACCATCTGAGCCACCAGGAAAGCCCAAGAATACTGGAGTGGGTAACCTACCCCTTATCCAAGGGAACTTGCCTACCCAGAAATCAAATTGGTGTCTCCTGCATTGCAGGAAGATTCTTTACCAACTGATCTAAGAGGGAAGCCCTTAATGGTTGATATATGTCATTACATATTTGTTCAAACCATAGAATGTACAACACCAAAAGTGAATCCCAATGTATACTATGGACTTTTGTGTTAATGATGTGTCAATATAGGTTCATCGATTGTAACAAATGTATCACTCTGGTGGAGCATACTGATAGAGAGGGAGTTTATGCACGTGTGGGGGCTTCCCAGGTGGCTCAATGATAAAGAATATGCCTGCCAATGAAGGAGACATGAGAGATGTGAGTTCAATCCCTGCCAGGGGCCAGCATGAGGAACTCCGCCCATGGCAAAGGTCATGAGGAAGGAGGCTTGGCATATGCAAAGGCGTGATCAAGCCTCAGGAAACCCCCTGTTCCTGAGCATCTAACCCCAAAACCAGAGTTATGCTCTCACCTACACCTCTGACTTCACGGGGGGCTGTAATAAAAATTCCTGGGTGTGACAAGAGTGTTTCAGCTTACAGACTTCTCTGAAGATTTTCTAGCCCACCTGTATAGGTTCGTCTGGACACATGTGATTGTTTACAGCCTCCCAACCTGAGAGGCACAAGATGTTTTAGACTTACTAAAGGCAAGTTCTTTGGGGGAGTTAGAAATTATTAGTATAGTGGGTTGGTTAGGAATTATATTGGTGAAGTGTTTTTTATTTTTTGTGTCAATAATTGCTGCTAATTCCCTGCCCTGGGTGGGACAAGGATGTCTTAGGTCAAACCTCTCTGCTGACAGACTAACTTGTGTGACAGGATTATCCATACTCCTGACACATGATTGTTTATTACCTCTTAACCATAAACAGCACAGAGAGTTTTGGAGTATTTTGAGAGTCTTAATTAGCATAGGGCTTTTTCTTCTTGTTGAGTCAATGATTGCCACCAGGCCTCCATATCCTTAGGCACCTGGGAATATATTAATCAATGTATTTGGAATATAGAAAAGGAAATATAGTAGTTTTTGATGTTAGCAATACTACACCTTTTGAGTTAATGGATTTTGTCTTTTGTAATAGATCACTGTGCTTTGTTATATATCACTGTGTCCTTGCTATGTGAAAATGTAACTTTATCACTATCTGAAGACTAAATAGATCTTAAGGGGAACATTGGTGAAAGAATTTTCATTTGTTGGGCTGATGTTTGCTGCTAAATCTCCATGTTCCCTGCCCTTATAATGAATATAACTAGCATATAGGAGAAATAAGTATTAACCTTTAAGATTAATCACGTTAACCTTGGGTTAAATAAATTCCTTTCTTGATTGTAACTTACTACACCCTCACCCTATAGGAACGTAACTTTATTTGGAGGGTGGTGCATGGTTTAAGAAAAAACACCCTTGGAAGAAATAAATTTTTTGGTTATCAGAAAGAAAGGATCATAAAATGTCAGCAGGTCTCACTCATGGCCAGAAGATGATGTAATATTCCTAAGACCTTTTTTTTTAATACATTTATGTGAAGCACCTGATTTTGATAAAGGTCAGGACTGCTGACCCCTGCATGACTCTGTATTGATCCCTATATGTAACAAAAAGTATATAAGCAAACCCAAAAATAAAGAAATGAGATCAGTTTCCAGAAAGACTGATTCCCCCATGTCGTTTCTTTCTTGCTCCCTGTTTTTCTGGCTGAATTCCCATCTGGAGCATAGATGCTATTCCACATAGACCAAGTTATTCAGCCTCTTTTTCTCCACTACACTATCCCCTACTACACTATCCATTTCTAATCTCTCTCTATATCTGTAATTAACTATGTATTTTTCCAAAGATGCCGATGCCATCCCCCCACTTTCGAATCACCCTGGATCCACCGGGGCTGGGCCCCGGCAGATCCCTGGGCTGGGAAGGTCCTCTGAAGGAGGAAATGGCAATCCACTCCAGTATTCTTGATGGAATAATCCTACAGACAGAGGAGACTGGTGGGCTACAGTCCACGGGAATCACAGAGTCGGACACAACTGAACACACATGCATGCATGCACATGCGGGCTCAGCAGGTGTTTCTAAAATATTGTGCCTTCTTTAATTTGCTAAGAACCTAAAACTACACTAAAAGTCTATCATTTTTCAAATGATGAAAATCGTTTTTGCATTTATATAAAACCCAAATGAGGTCGCAAAGAGTCGGACATGACTGAGTGACTGAACTGAACTGAACTGAAAACCCAAAAGTGGTAATGATAATTTTTATAATTTAAAAATTATAAAACAGGCATGAATGCCTGTTCTATTGCTCAGTCATATATGACTCTTTGTGACTCCATGGACTGTAGCCCACCAGGCTCCTCTGTCCATGGAACTTTCCAGGCAAGAATACTAGAGTGGGCTGCCATTTCTTATTCCAGGGGATCTTCTTGACCCAGGGATCAAACCCATGACTCTTATGTCTCCTGCACTGGCAGGCAGATTCTTTATCACTGCACCACCTGGGAAGCCCATGTACAGAGATTTAAAATTCTCTTAAAAAATCAAGAAAGAGATCACAAAAGTCAGTATTTATTTCTAGTAGAGAAACAAGAAATGTAAAAAAAGAGGCTGCAGAAGAGGTTGTTGGAGTCCTTGTATTGTTCTATTATTTGCTCTTATGATTATACATCCCTTATGATTATACAGTGGAAGTGAGAATTAGATTTAAGGGACTACATCTGATAGATAGAGTGCCTGATGAACTACGGATGGAGGTTCGTGACATTGTACAGGAAACGGATCAAGACCATCCTCATGGAAAAGAAATGCAAAAAAGCAAAATGGCTGTCTGGGGAGGCCTTAAAAATAGCTGTGAAAAGAAGAGAAGTGAAAAGCAAAGGAGAAAAGAAAAGATACAAGCATCTGAATGCAGAGTTCCAGAGAATAGCAAGAAGAGATAAGAAAACCTTCCTTGGCGATCAATGAAAAGAAATAGAGGAAAACAACAGAATGGGAAAGACTAGAAATCTGTTCAAGAAAATTAGAGACACCAAGGGAACATTTCATGCAAAGATGAGCTCGATAAAGGACAGAAATGGTATGAAAGCAGAAGATATTAAGAAGAGGTGGTAAGAATACACAGAAGAACTGTACAAAAAAGATGTTCATGACCAACATAATCACGATGGTGTGATCACTCACCTAGAACCAGACATCCTGGAATGTGAAGTCAAGTGGGCCTTAGAAAGCATCACTACGAACAAAGCTAGTGGAGGTGATGGAATTCCAGTTGAGCTCTTTCAAATCCTGAAAGATGATGCTGCCAAAGTGCTGCACTCAATATGCTAGCAAATTTGGAAAACTCAGCAGTGGCCACAGGACTGGAAAAGGTCAGTTTTCATTCCAATTCCAAAGATAGGCAATGCCAAAGAAAGCTCAAACTACCATACAATTGCACTCATCTCACACGCTAGTAAAATAATGCTCAAAATTCTCCAAGCCAGGCTTCAGCAATACATGAACCGTGAACTTCCAGATGTTCAAGCTGGTTTTAGAAAAGGCAGAGGAGCCAGAGATCAAATTGACAACATCCGCTGGATCATGGAAAAAGCAAGAGAGTTCCAGGAAAACATCTATTTCTGCTTTATTGACTATGCCAAAGCCTTTGACTGTGTGGATCACAACAAACTGTGGAAAATTCTGAAAGAGATGGGAATACCAGAGCACCTGACCTGCCTCTCGAGAAACCTATATGCAGGTCAGGAAGCAACAGTTAGAACTGGACATGGAACAACAGACTGGTTTCAAATAGGAAAAGGAGTACATCAAGGCTTTATATTGTCACCTTGATTATTTACCTTATATGCAGAGTACATCATGAGAAACGCTGGGCTGGGAGAAGCACAAGCTGGAATCAAGGTTGCCGGGAGAAATATCAATAACCTCAGATATGCAGATGACACTACCCTCATGGCAGAAAGTGAAGAGGAACTAAAAAGCCTCTTGATGAAAGTGAAAGAGGAGAGTGAAAAGTTGGCTTAAAGCTCAACATTCAGAAAATGAAGATCATGGCATCCGGTCGCATTACTTCATGAGAAATAGATGGGGAAACAGTAGAGACAGTGTCAGACTGTATTTTGGGGGGCTCCAAAATCACTGCAGATGGTGACTGCAGCCATGAAATTAAAAGACGCTTACTCCTTGGAAGAAAAGTTATGACCAACCTAGATAGCATATTCAAAAGCAGAGACATTATTTTGCCACCAACAGTCCGTCTAGTCAAGGCTATGGTTTTTCCTGTGGTCATATATGGATGTGAGAGTTGGACTGTGAAGAAAGCTGAGCGCTGAAGAATTGATGCGTTTGAACTGTGGTGTTGGAGAAGACTCTTGAGAGTCCCTTGGACTGCAAGGAGATCCAAACAATCCATTCTGAAGGAGATCAGCCCTGGGATTTCTTTGGAGGGAATAATGCTGAAGCTGAAACTCCAGTACTTCGGACACCTCTTGCAAAGAGTTGACTCATTGGAAAAGACTCTGGTGCTGGGAGGGATTAGGGGCAGGAGGAGAAGGGGATGACAGAGGATGAGATGGCTGGATGGCATCACTTACTCGCTGGACATGGGTCTGAGTGAACTCCGGGAGTTGGTGATGGACAGGGAGGCCTGGCGGGCTGTGATTCATGGGGTCACAAAGAGTCGGACACGACTGAGTGACTGAACTGAACTGAACTGATTACTTGCTCTGACTATTGGGTACTTAGGTGTTTGCTTTAAAAATCTTAAACAGTATACATGTTTGATATATATTACAATATAAAAGAAAATCTCAGCACAAGGTAGCTGATAGCATACTGATACATCATTATAGCTTCTAACAGAGTGTCTTTTACATTCTGCTTTACAAAGTGCCATTCTGAAAACACCCTATCAAGTTTAAAGGCAGAAGAGATAATGATAATATTTTGCAAAACCTGACCTAGTTCTCATTTTATCACTTTTCCATAGCTTAGATATGAAGCCTGTGATTAAACATAACAGCATAAAATGGAATGTATGACACTTAATGGGGAAAAAAAAATTCTAAGAGCCCTAATTCATTTCCTCTTTTTAGTGAATTGCTTATTCTCTATAAACATTATACAAATGCCAGAGTGTGATAAATCATGGAGTTCCTGGTATACCAAACTTACATCTGCTCAATCTCAGTTGTTTTATCAAATATGTGTTTTATTTTTCTACCTGATAGAACAAGTTGCTAGAAATCTGTGCTGAAACCCCAGAATAACCCATCAACGTTATGTAGAGTTGAGTGGACCCTCTGGTAAAATGGAAGACAGTTAACTATAACTAAGCATCGTAACATTCCTTATGTAAATCCTTAAAGTTTCATTTTATATTCTATTAAACACTCACAATTTAAGGATGATGTTTTTAGCTGATGAAAAAGTATATCTTTTATTTCATCATTTCCTGTTGCATCCTCACTGAACTTGGTGAGAATGCATTGCTTCATCTGCTTTCTATTCTTAATTCCTGGAACTCATATAAAACAGTGCCTTATGTTTTATAATTAGTATTTCTTTTCTTCTTGTGGTTCTTATGCATTATGTATTTTAGGTTTTGCATAGTATAATATACGTTATGAAATGTGGTATGTTACGTACCCATCTGTGCAGGGTACTGGGAATACATGATAAATGGTATGCATGAGGCTTTGTCTTTCTGAGGTCAAGGCAAAACTAGGCACTGAATTTAAAAGAATAGAATGCTGATAATTCAGTAAAGAATATCAAACATAAAAACATGAAGAGACCTGTGAAGTTACCTTGGCTTTCAGGGTTTAATGTTTCAATTAATGAAGTTAATATTTAAAGATGCAAGCAATGCTCAAATCTGAGGGTACAGCTGATATTAAAGCTCTAGAGGGAGCAATGATTTGGGCATACTCACCAGAGGACCAGAGAGACTGAAACTAGTTATTAAGGGAGATAAGACTAAGAAAGGAGAATGCGGGAATCGGCAAGAGCCAGAGGACACGAGTCTTGTTGCTGTAATCCACTGGGGAGTTGTCAGCCTGGCAAACTGGGATGGACCTCTGAGTTGAATGAAAGGTTTGAGAAATTCCCAATGGTGTCACTTCTTCCTTTTGTCTCTAGCCTGTGAAGATAATCTGCACTGCTTCTCTTATTTTTCTGGGCTCAGACAGCATGAGCTAGTTTAGTATCTTTACTGTGCAATTAACTGTATGCTACCTGCCCTAGGCTTCCTTGATGGCTCAGTGATAAAGAATCCACCTGCACTGCAGGAAAAGCAGGAGACCTGGGTTCAATCCCTGGGTCAGGAATATCCCCTGCAGTAGAAAAAGGAAACCCATTCCACTATTCTTGCCTGAAAATTCCCATGGACAGTCCAAAGGGTGGGCTACAGTCCGAAGGGTCACAAACAGTCAGGCATGAATGGGCATGCACTTACCTGCACTAAGTTTAAGAATTGATTTGAGATGCATGTATGCTACTCAATACCCTTGGAAATCTCTTCAATCTCTCATAAAGTACAGTACACTAGTTTGCTCTTTCACAAGTCCTATATATCTCAAAAGCTTGAGAACCACTTTGACAACTAATCTAAAAGAAGAACCAAGGGAAAGTCTATATGCAAATGTCTGGACATTCCAACTGTTCAGTCTTTAATAGACTTGCCAAATCTCTGAACTGAAGAGTAGACATTCTTCATCTTGCTTGCAGGGTTTGTAACATCCAAATGTGTATTAAAGAAAATGGAGGCGTCCTATTGGATGGTTTAGGTTCTATAATCAGAGTAAAATGCAAATATATAGATGAGGTTTACATACCATTCTTACTCCCTGTTTTGACCCTCCTTGTGTCTAACTGCCATGTGGAAAATTAAGTCCAACTTCTGGCTTTCTTGATAGCTTTATTTCCAACATGACACTGATCTCTGATGCTTCAGACAGATCTCCTGTTGCTTCACTCCTGACTCTCTCACTTGTATCTTTATCTTTTCATGATTGCTTTTTCTTGGCTTTCAAGTAAATCTTTAGACACTGTCTCTCTGAAGGTTACTACGAATTATATTGCCTTCTCTTTACCATCACATTCAGCAGAAGTGTAATTTCTGGGCACTGATCTACTTCTTCAGCTGCACCGAATACAAACTACCCTTGGCTACACTACTGCACTGAAACTTGATTTTCATTCTTATGAGAGATTTCCTAAATTTCTATTCTAAAGATCCATGCTTAAGCCTCCTCCTATATGACCTCTTGGAAAAGTTTGGTACTGTTTTCCTGTGCTTCCTTCTCAAAACTTCTGCCTTAAGTTTCAGGATGCTATTTAGATTTATCTCCCATCTAACTGGTTGTTTTCCCTTGTCTCTTTCACCTGCTCACTCCTCCAATGTGGATGTTCTCCAGGCTCAATACTCAGCCTGTATGTTTATCTCATAATTCTCCATGCCCCTGCTGTATGATTCTACCACTGCCATCTCCAACAAAATCTCTATTCAAATGACACCCAAATCTATACTTTCAATCTATAGAATTTCTATAACCAAATAAAATGCACGTGGGTTAGCTCTTCCTAAATACTAAATCTTCTACAATTCTATAATATTTAACATTACAAATATTAGATAACACTGTAACTGATTCAAGGAGTAAGTCTAAAATTAAATGTGTTATCTTTCTCTGAAAACCCACCCACCTTCTGTATTCTGTATATGGTGTAATGTCACCACCATGTATACACTCACCCAAGCAAAAATCTCCAGATCAACTTTTATTATTACTTCTCCTCCACCCCTTCACTCAATAGAACAGCAGTCCCTGATGTATCTGTCTCTACTACTTTCAAATCCAAACACTCTGTTTCTCTTTTTTCCTAATCCTACTTATGACAATTTATATTTAATTCTTAGATTATTTCAATATATTCCTGAATAGTTTTTTTTCCTATTCTTTCATTTTCTATTCTCAGTTTCTGTTCAAAGTTACCTTTCTAAAAATGACATACACTTGGAAATTCTACTACCTGTTTAAAAACATGATGGTTCTTCCCTATTCTCAGTGCCCGATATTTTAGTCATTTTGCAGTTACAGCCCAGTTTTTATTCTGACTTCTTTTCCTATAATTCTCATGTCAAATCCTAGTCTCTAGCCTCTCAGGTATGTGTACTCTTTACTTAGCATGCCACAAAGATCCAAGTGAAAGAGAGGAAGGTTATCTCTTACTTTTGGAATTCTGATGAGTCATAGTTCATGACTTTGAATATATTCTTCAAATATTTTAAAGCCTTATTCTGTTGGACTTCAGACTATATTTTGGACTATAGATTTGCAATTAAATGTTGCTCAAATAGTTTTTCTTGAGAAGAACAAAAGGGGTTGGAGAAACTTTATCTTCTACTCTTTAATGAAATAAACCCTTTATTTCATTTCCTCTCTTCCTTCTAAGCCTTTCCCTTCTCTAGGAGATCTTCCCAACCCAGGGATTGAACTCAGATCTCCCGCATTGCAGGCAGATTCTTTACCAGCTGAAACCCAATGAAATAAAAGGGGAGGGTAAAGAATATTTTTGAAAGAGAAAGTGTAACATTTGCAATGAAGTCAACCTACTTAAAAGGAGAATTCTATCAAATGAAGCATTTATTTATGAAATAGATTATCACGTTTATTTCTAAAACCATGTAATCTCACTTCTCAGTATTTAACATTTACATCTCTTCTCAGTCAGCATCACTACAAGATCATGTTTTCCAGCATTTACTCTTGAAATGTTCAAATACTCTCATGCAAAGCCGTAAGACCTTGCAAAGAAAGCAATAGATCTATTCTGCTGAGTTCTCAATTTAAACCTCAATGATGATGATGACAGTACTTTCATAAAACCCTGAGGTATGAGCTTTGCTTCTGATTACCACTGTTTTTAAATTTTATTGAGCCAGTTACTTCTGGTATCTAAGGAGACAGCTAGGTACTTTCAGATGCTGCATTCACACTTTGAGGCTACCTTACCTGATAGCACCATAATGAGCCATAAGCATTTACTGAGCCTGTAGACTGCATAGTCTATTCCCTTAGAATAGTTGCCTTCCTATGAAAGCCTGAGGCAGATGACTTTGTGGCCAACAATACCATCTTACTCATTCCAACTCATGTAAGTAAACTTCAAAATAGACTGCAACATGCATAATGCACTTCCCTCATCAACAATAAGCATTAAAAATAATAGACTCACAACTCTTGCTCATTTAAATACATGCTATGTACTACTTTTATTCTATCCCAGTTCACTTTGATTATTTCCAGAACTTCTCTCCTTGAGACATCTAGGAGACAACTCCTGTAATTGTCAGAAGAGAGAAAAAGGTATCAATGCCATTATCTTTTATTTTGCCAAACTCAGTTGACTTCATAATTAAGTATGGTTTCATGAATCAGAATTATGGTTTCACTTTATGCAAAATATTAAGTAAGACAATTTAAACTGTATCTTAGGTAGATCTCACAGTGTGACTGAAGTTATGAAGTTTTATCTGGGAGCTGCATGGATCTTTATTTACTGTGACTGGAGGCACTTCCCCACACCTCTCTTACAAGTTCTCTTGGGGGAAAAGCAGCCTCAGTAACTAGAAACTTGGGCTAGAAACTGAAAGCCAGTCTACATTTTACCTTTGTGCCCAGAGAAAATGGGCTTCCCTTGTGGCTAAGCTGGTAAAGAATCCACCTGCAATGCAGGAGACCTGGGTTTGAACCCTGGTTTGGGAAGATCCCCTGGAGAAAGGAAAGGCTACCCACTCTAGTCTTCTGGCGTGGAGAATTCCAAGGGCTGAACAGTCCATGGGGTTGCAAAGAGTCAGACACCACTGAGCAACTTTCACTTTCACTAGGGAAAACATGAGAAAGTGTTTTTATTTTCCATTTTATATGTTTGATAAATCACCCCCCAAAAGGCTACGGTAGGCCAAGATAATTATGTGCCAGACAAATGGCCCTAAAAACAGATTTCCTCCACTTCCTTTATATCACATTGAATGTAACTACCTCTCTTTTCTAGGACCAGAAATACAATTATCTGAGGAATTTCCCACATCTTTTTGTATACTAGAAGAATGAGATCCTAATGATTGGAATTTGGGGTTCTGTTTCAGAACAGTGAAGAGATTATTTGCCATTCTAGAATATTTTGTTCAAACTTTTTATGTAACACAAAAAAGAAAATAAATACACACATGTAATAAGAGTTCTATATTGAGTTTAAGAATGTTGGCAACTCATCCTTTTAATTATTTATTCATTCACCACCTACCCACAATTTCAAAATTGGTATTTTCCAACCAGTTTGTACAATACAGCAAAGTTCCAAGAGAAACAAAAATAATCCAAGACACCACAAGCTAGCAATAATACTAGTAATATCTTTCACCTAGATGTGACTGGGAGAATGTATATGACTTTCTCATTTAAGAATATAATACAAAAATTGCTCATCATCAAAATATATTTATGCAATACTATTATTTTAAGTTGAAATTAATAATGTGAGAAAACAATATATATATATAAAGGGGATGAGTTATGATTTTAATATTGATTCCATGACTCCAGGATGAGTAAATAAAATAGGGTTAGTATTATATATTTTTCCTTCTCTTTATTTTTCTTTTTGCTAAAGCCTACAGTTCAATCAATTTTGACCAATACATATACATGTGTGGTGAAAAAAATGAAAGTGTTAGGTGCTCAGTTGTATCCAACTCCTTTGACCCCATGGACTGCAGCTGTAGCCCACAAGCCTCCTCTGTCCATGGAATTCTCCAGGCAAGAATACTAGGGTGGGTTGTCATTTCCTTCTCCCAGAGATCTCAACCCAGGGATCAAACCTGGCCCTCCTGCATTGCAGGTAGATTCTTTACCATCTGAACCACCAGGGAAGCTCATACACTCATGTAACCTTAGCCCTGTTTAGGATGTGGACAGTATTCATTAACACATAAAGATCCCTTATGGCCTTTCCTAGTTAACATCCTTTCATCCAGCACAACAACTGATCTGATTTCTACCACATAGTTTTGGCCATTTCAGAACAGTATATAAGTGAAAGTGTTAGCTGCCCAGTCATGTCCGACTCTTTGAGACCCCATGGACTGGGGCTTGCCAAGCTCTTCTGTCCATGAAATTCTCCAGGTAAGAATACTGGAGTGGGTTGCCATTTCCTTTCTAATATAAGTGGAATCATGCAGTAAATACTCTGCTATGTCTGAATTCTTTCACTTAACATGTTCTGAAATTTACCCATGTAGCCATTCATTTCTTCTTCCTTTCCTAAATGGTATTCCACAATTGGAATAGCCATTCCCACATGGATGGCCCATTGTTTGGCAGTTTTTAATAAAGTTAAACATATGTGTACCTAATGACCAAGTTATTATATCTCCATATATTTAAATGATGGGAAATGAAGCATATGTTCAGAAACTAATTATACAGAATAGCAGCTTTATTTATGACTATGTCATAATAAGTTACTGATTCTTAGGTGGTATCACTTCTTTAGAAAAGCAAAATTATAGCAATGAACTATAAAATAAAGGTTTGCTACTTTTTCATTTGAGAGAATTTTAAATCTGAATCTTGGTTTGGATTCTGTGAAGTAATAGCAACCAACATTTTCTATCATAATGTATCACTTTCATTTGTTTTAACAGTGGTACAATCTATTATATAATCATGTTCTGTTCACCAAACAAATTGATGAACATAGAACATGCTTTTATTTATTGGCATTTTAAGTGAAACTACAGTGCAATTTCCTGTACATAAACCCATTTATGTACATCTGAATGATTTTTAAGAGATAATATTAGGAGCAGAGTTTGAAATAAAAAGTAAAAACATATTTTACTAAAAATTGGTTGGGCACTATGGCCAAATTATTCTCAAAAAACCTCTACCAAATTATCCTTCAACTAGTAGACTATGGTCAATATATCTCTCCCATTCTAATGACAATCTACATGTTGAATTGGCTTGTTAAGTAACTCCTATTTTCATCAATGAAAGTAATATGTTGTTGAAAATTAAAATTCCTCCCTGTTCATACTGACTTAATAACTTATGTAAATCTTGATTATCTATTCATGCATGCCCTACTCATGCCCTTTGCACATATATTTTCAAATATTTATTTTTTTTTATTTGGCTATGCCGAGTCATAGTTGTGGCACGCAGGATCTTTAGTTGCAGCATGTGGGATCTAGTTTCCTAACTAGGGATCAAACCTGGACCCTCTGCATTGATAATGTGGAGTGTTAGCTACTGGACCATTAGGGAAATCCTCCACTTTGCACATTATTAGATGTTTAATAATTTATGTTAACACTAAATATCTCTTCATGCCTTTTGTCTAGCTTTGCTTGGTTTTAACATTTTAAAATGAAATAACAATAATATATAGCTACAGTATTTCTATGAATGCCTGACTTAAAATAGCACTATATTTTAAGAGTTATCCATTGATTTAGTTGGGTATAGAAGTGACTTAGCAGCAGCAGCAGCAGAAGTAGCTCATTGTTAATGGTGGATTTTATTCCACTATATATATATGCCAAAATTAATATTTCATTCTATTATCTATAGTGTCTGGAGGAATTCCAATTTCTGTGTTTTAAAAAAATGCTGCTACAAACTTTCAGTTCCACATGTCCCAGTGCTCAAGTGCCAAACATTCTCATTAGATGAGTTTATCTTCTCACCTTTTAATAGGATCTTTTAATGAAATAAGTCCTTGTTTTAATGCAGTTCTTTTTTTCATCAAACTTTTATTCGTAGTTTGCATTTCTGTGCCATGTTCAAGAGACCTTTAACTGAAATTTCACTTCTTGTTAAGATATCTGCTCATGCCATAACAACAACATAGATCAACTAAATTTTTGGTAAGGACACTGGAGGATATTGGAGGACTGTGGCTATGAAAAAATGTGAAGAAACTAACTTATGAAAAGGGAAGAGAATTTCCAAGTTGAGTCCTATTCAAGTCTGCTATTTAGTTCGAAAACTTCAGTAACCAACATGGTGATCCTGCTGTAATGATAGACATCTAGACTAAGAGCACAGAAAAAAAAGATAGTTCATAAATAGAACCATAGATAGTAACAAGTTTTTGCCAAAGGTACCAGTACAGTTTAACAGGTGAAGTTCTTTTCCCATAAATGGTGCTATAAAAATTGGATATCTATATAAAATTTTTTGAATCTACTCTTACTACCAAAAAGGTCCTACTATTTGCATTTTTTAAAAAACTAAAAAGTTAGAGATGGTCACAGACCTAAAAGTGAAGGCTAAACTTGTGAAGTTTCATGAAGAAAATACAGGGCAATTTCTTCATGACCTTGTGGTGAGCCACAAATTGCTGAGCAAAAATAAGAAATCAATTAACTTAAAAAGGGGAAAATTTGTGAAGACAGAATTCAGGACTGTGAAATGCAAATGACCAATACATAACTGACATTTAATACAGTTTTTAGAAAACCATAAAATAAAATATTTTGGTATGTCATACCCATTTGGTTAACAAAATTAAAATATGATCATATATTTTGTTGTTTAGAGCATGAAAGAGTTTTTTCATGGAAATATTGAAAAAACACTTGGGAGGAGAATTTGGTAATACATAGTAAAATTAAAGCTATGCATATAATCAGATCTAGTAATTTCACTTCTAGGTATACATGGTAATGATACTTTTGTAAATGTGCACACAGTTTCAAGAAGGCTCAGGACACATGTTTGCAGCAGCAAAGATTTGGCAACAGTGAAAATATCATTCAATTATAAAGGGATGAACTAATTGGCATTTATAGAACATGCCACAAACAAACAAATCCAAACATGTAATCTTTTTAAAGTGCATACAGAACATTACTAAAAGGGAACAAATTTGGAATCACAAAATGCAAGCATTCACAATAAACTTAAAGCCAGTATGCTCTCTATCCAGAGTAGAATTAAAACAAAAAGAGAGATTTCTGGCAAATGATGCAATATGGATTATCAATAATAGACTTCTAAATAACACATGGGTCAAAAAATAAATCAAAAGAGAAATTTTGAAGTGTTTTGAGTTCAATAAAATTTAAAGCACAATATATTAGAATTTAGGGATGCTGAAAAATGGTATTTAGGAAGAAATTTATAGATAAAATATAGATACTAGAAAAAACTTTTATAACTTCCTCTTCTACCTTAAAAAAAACAAGAAAAAAAGAGCATATTAAAACCAAAGTAAGTAGAAGGAAGTGACTATCAAACTTCACAGTGGAAATCAAAGAAAAAGAACAAGAAAAACAATAGAGAAATCAATACAAGAAAGACTTGGTTCTTTGAGAGATCAATAAAATAGACAAACCTCTAGATCATGACTATGAACAATGAACAAAAGAAGAAAAGGTACAAAATATCAATACCAGGAATGACAGGTAGGAAATTACTACCAATTCCAGAGATATTAAAAGCATACTAAAACAACATTATAAACAAAACTATGCCAATAAGCTGGAGAACTTAAAAGAAAGTTATGCATTTCTTAGAAAATGCAACTACCAAAACTCTCTTCATAAATAGGTAACTTAAACTTCAGGTCCAGGTGGCTGCCCTGTAGAATTCTACTTATCATTTAAGGATAAAATATTAAAATTCTTCACCATCTCTTTCAGAAAAGTGAAGAAAAGGGACTATTACCTAAGTTATCCTATGTAGCATAACTGATATCTAAACTGGACAAAAACATTTACACAGAAATAATATCTGACAAATTCCTCGCATGAAAGTACATGCAATAATTCTAACCACAATTTCAGCAAATTCAACACAAAAATCTTTTTTTAAAATCTTTAATTCTACATGCGTTCCCAAACATGAACCCCTCCCACCTCCTCCCCATAACATCTCTCTGGTCATCCCCATGCACCAGCCCCAAGCATGCTGCATCCTGCGTCAGACATAGACTGGCGATTCAATTCACATGATACATGTTAGAATGTCATTCTCCCAAATCATCCCACCCTCTCCTCTCCCTCTGAGTCCAAAAGTCCGTTATACACATCTGTGTCTCTTTCCCTGTCTTGCATACAGGGTCGTCATTGCCATCTTCCTAAATTCCATATATATGTGTTAGTATACTGTATTGGTGTTTTTCTTTCTGGCTTACTTCACTCTGTATAATTGGCTCCAGTTTCATCCATCTCATCAGAACTGATTCAAATGAATTCTTTTAACGGCTGAGTAATACTCCATTGTGTATATGTACCACTGCTTTCTTATCCATTCATCTGCTGATGGACATCTAGGTTGTTTCATGTCCTGGCTATTATAAACAGTGCTGTGATGAATATTGGGGTACATGTGTCTCTTTCAATTCTGGTTTCTCGGTGTGTATGCCCAGAAGTGGGATTGCTGGGTCATAAGGTAGTTCTATTTGCAATTTTTTAAGGAATCTCACACTGTTCTCCATAGTGGCTGTACTAGTTTGCATTCCCACCAACAGTGTAGGAGGGTTCCTTTTCTCCACACCCTCCAGCATTTATTGCTTGGAGATTTTTGGATCGCAGCCATTCTGACTGGTGTGAAGTGGTACCTCATTGTGGTTTTGATTTGCATTTCTCTAATAATGAGTGATGTTGAGCATCTTTTCATGTGTTTGTTAGCCATCCGTATGTCTTCTTTGGAGAAATGTCTATTTAGTTCTTTGGCCCATTTCTTGATTGGGTCGTTTATTTTCTGGAATTGAGCTGCATAAGTTGCTTGTATATTTTTGAGATTAGTTGTTTGTCAGTTGCTTCATTTGCTATTATTTTCTCCCATTCAGAAGGCTGTCTTTTCACCTTGCTTATATTTTTCTTTGTTGTGCAGAAGCTTTTAATTTTAATTAGATCCCATTTGTTTATTTTTGCTTTTATTTCCAGAATTCTGGGAGGTGGATCATAGAGGATCCTGCTGTGATTTATGTCTGAGAGTGTTTGCCTATTCTCCCCCAAATGCAAGGTTCTTACAGCATAGGAAAATCAGTCAATGCACTCACAATATGAACAACCTTAACAAAGAAAAATCGAAGAAACAAAAACAGTCTCAAAAAAAGCATTTCACAAATTTCAATAATCACTCGTGATCAAAAACAGTTCTCAACAAAAGAGTGCATATCTACAAAATCTCTATAGCTAACGTTATGCTTAATGGTGGTATGTTCATTCCAGTTAGGAAGATTTTCCCCACCTCCATGTTATGAATGACGTCACCTACATTAATTTCAGTTTGAATAGTTTCATTTCTTATATTTAAGTCTCTTTTGAATTTATACTAGATCTACACTCTGATCTCTTTTGAATTTATACTAGAGTATGAAATAATGCATGATTCTTTTTCTTTACAAATATAAGACGTAACCATTTATTAAGGAGTTTATCTTTTCTCTACTAATTTTACATGCCACCTTTGTTATATTCTAAATTTCCATATGCACTTGGGTTTATTGCTGACTTTTGATTGTGCTGGATTGGATTGGCTGATTATTTGTCCACCAATACCAACCACACTGTTCTGTGTTTAAAATGTGTGTGTGTGTTAGTCGCTCAATCATGTCCAACTCTTTGTGACCCCATGGATTTACAGCCTACCAGGCTCCTCTGTCCATGGGATTCTCCAGGCAAGAATACTGGAGTGGGTTGCCATGTCCTCCTCCAGGGGGTCTTTCTGACCCAGGGATCAAGCCCAAGTCTCCTGCATTACGGGTGGATTCTTTACCATCTGAGCCACAGGGAAGCCCTATGACAGTTTTTTATAACTGGTGGCATCATGTACACACTGCTCTTCTTTTGCAGAATTTTCATTATTCCTGCATTTTCTTATTTATCTATAAGAACTTTAAAATAAATAAGTTGATATTTTGAAAAATATTTTAAGTAAAAATTTTGTGTCAAGTGTTTTTTTTTTTTGCATTTATATCTCTCTGTGTATTAATTTATCTTATGTTTTGTTTAGTTAAAAGACCTTAGGAATACAAGGTTATCCTAGGAACACACATCATAAATGAGAGAAAAATGTTTCTTATGACACTATTACTTTAGGTATAGGTCAGTTTGAATCAAACTATTACATGAAAATTCAGGTACTTGTCTTTGAAATTTGGGAACAAATTTTTTCAGATCTGTGTGGCTTATCTGTCTTTGATAAATCATTTTGCCCTTGAGATGAACGAGTGTCTAAATAATTTGAGTGTAGATTTGTGCAAACTCTAGCTAAGGATTCTCTCAATTTTTTCAGTAATTCTTTCAGGAGATATTTCTGAAATATTCCTGGTTTGCAATTATCTCACAGGAAATTCATGACTAAGTTTTTTTATTTCTGTTGTTATATTTTGATTTCATATTATTCAGAAGAATATCAAATGGGTAATTTTATTCACTGACAAAGTGTCTTGATTGAAAGGGTTTTGGGGTGATTAACCTCATGGTAAATTTGTGTTATCTCAGTAAAACTTTTGCGAGTTTGAATTTCAGAATCACTCTTTAACACCAAGGAAACAAATTACTTTGTTCTCAGTGATAACATTTTAAAACTTCAATTGATAGCTTTAAAATAGCAAAAAATAAAAATAGAAAAATAAAATGACTGCACTTTTCCCTTTTATTCTACTTTTAAAACCTTAAAAATAGGCATTTTCAAAGTTTAGGTGGACAATTTTAGACTCACACATTGGGTTTTACTTCCCAATTGATAACAATAGGATTAAAGCAAATACTCTGATTACAATAATTAGATTTTCATAAGTAATTATTTATTAAGAGTTCTTCTCCAATGTTTAAGTATAGACAAAAATTTCACATAGTAATACGCAGATATTTTATAAAATACAATAGAAACTTAATTAAATAAAATTCTGCCTAAATTTACCTTAATATTATCCAATCATTAGAGCTTTTAATAAAATCCTTACATCTAGATACTTTAAAAAAGGGATACTTATGGCTTTATTTTTTTTAATTAATAAAATTTCATTTTAGAGATTTTACATTCACAGCTAAGTTCCCATAAAATCCTGCCCTCACACATGCATAGCCTTTCCCATTTTTAATAGCTCCCACCAGAGTGATTTATTTTTTACAGTCTATGAAACTGAACTGACACATGTTTAATACTCTAAGTCCATAATTTACATTAGGGTTCACTCTTGGTGTTACAAATTCTATGGTTTTAGTCAAATGTATGATGACATGGATCTGCCATTACGGTTTCATACAGAGTAGTTTTCTGCCCCCAAGTCCTCTTGATCCGTCTATTTATTCTTACCCCTCCTAACCCTCAGATGCTCCGACTGTTTCTATAGTTTTGCCTTTTCCACAGTGTCATATGGCAGAATCACAGGATGTAGCATTTTCAGATGGGCATCTTTCTCCCAGTAACACATATTTAAGGTTCCTCCATATCTTTTGATGGCTTGATAGCTCTTCATTTGAGCACTGAAAAATACCATACTGACCGTTTGTAACATCGTTTATTCATTCACCTGTTGAAGGATATCTTGATTGGTTCCAAATTTTGGCAATTATGATTAAAGCTGCTGTACATGTCCATGAGCAAGTTCTCGTGTGGACATAAATTTTCAGCTCTCTTGGGTAAATACCAAGAGGCACAATTACTGGATTGTATGGTAAGAGTAGCTCAGTTTTGTAAGACATCACCAAATTGTTTTCCAGTGTGGCTGCCCTTTATGCATTCCATCCAGCAATGCATGAGAAGCCCTGTTGCTCCACATTCCTGACCATGTGTGTTGTCAGCATTTTGACCAGTCTAATAGGTGTGTAGTGGAACCCCATCATTGCTTTAATTGCATTTGTCTGATGACTAATGATGTAGAGCAATTTTCATATGCTTATTTGCTACATATATATATATTTGGTAAATATATATTCTGCTATATATTTGCTATATATATGTAGTAAATATTCACTGGAAGGACTGATGCTGAAGTTCCACTACTTTGGCCACCTGATGCGAAGAGCTGACTCTTTAGAAAAGACCGTGATGCTGGGAAAGATTGAGGGCAGGAAGAGAAGGGGACGACAAGACAAGATAGTTGGATGGAATCACCAACTCAATGGACATGAGTTTGAGCAAGCTCCAGGATATGGTGATGGACTAGGAAGCCTGGCATGCTACAGTCCATGGGGTTGCAAAGAGTTGGATATGACTGAGCGACTAACAACAACAATATATATCTGGGCTTCCCAGGTAGCGTTAGTGGTAAAGAACCTTCCTGCCAATGTAGAAGACATAAGACACGCAGGTTTGATCCCTGGGTCAGCAAGATCCGCTGGAGTATGAAATAGCAACCCACTCCAGTATTCTTACCTGGAGAATCTCATGGAAGGAGGAGACTGGCAGGCTACAGTCTACAGTGTCGCAGAGTTGAACACGACTGAGTGACTAAGCCCAGCACAGCACATATACACCTTCTTTGGTGAAGTGACTATTCAGACCCTTTGCTCATTATCCATTCAAGATCTCATTGAATTTTAAGAGTTCTTTGACTATTTTAGATAAGTCTTTAATTTGATGTGTCATTTGCAAATATTTGCTCCCAGTCAGCAGTTTATCTTCTCATTCTCTTTTGACTTTGTCCTTCACAGAAGTTTTCCATTGTAATGAAGTCCACTTTATCTATAGTTAATTATTTCAAGGATTGTTTCTTTGTTGTTGTATCTAAAAGATACCCAAGCATTTGTCTGTGTGTGTGTATGTGTGTGCACTACCTTTTAGGAGTTGTATAGATTTTGCATTTAACATTTAGGTCAGTGATCCATTTTGAGTTCATTTTTCTGAAGGATGTAAGATTCATAATTTGCATATGGATGTTCAGTTGTTCCACAACATTTGCTAAAAAGACTATATTTGCTTGATTGTAATTTTAGTCTTTTTAAAATTTTGGAGAAGGATATTTGTAAAGATTTCAAATCGCCAGTTTTTCCGTGTTTCTTAATCTTCTGCTTCAAGTTGATTTTATAGAAGCTTTTAAAATCCACAAGCAGTTACCAAGCACTACACGTTCAACCACTGTGTCAAGTAGATTGTATGTGGATTACAAAAAACAGACTGCTTCATAATGGGTCCTCATTTTGAAATTGATAAAGTAAATGTATTCTAAATAATGAGAAAGTAAAATGTTTACTGTGTAATTCTACCTAAATGGAGTAGGAAATGCAACTCACTCTAGTATTCTTGCCTGAAGAATCCCATGGACAGAGGAGCCTGGCAGGCTACAGTCCATGGGGTTGCAGAGTCTGACACAACTGAACACATACATACATAACAGTCTATCTTACAAAGGAAGCTTAATATGGTTTGATTGACTAAGTTACCAAGCTATTAAAACTGCCAGTATTGAAATGGGCCTGAGGAAGAAAGTACAGGAAGTTCAGTTCAGTCACTCAGTCATGTCCATCTCTTTGTGACTCCATGAATTGCAGCATACCAGGCCTCCCTGTCCATCACCATCTTCCAGAGTTCATTGAAACTCACGTCCATCGAGTCAGTGATGCCATCCAGACATCTCATCCTCTGTCGTCTCCTTCTCCTCCTGCCCTCAACCCTCCCAGCATCAGAGTCTTTTCCAATGAGTCAACTCTTCGCATGAGGTCTCCAAAGTACTGGAGTTTCAGCTTTAGCATCATTCCTTCCAAAGAACAACCAGGGCTGATTTCTTTAGAATGGAATGGTTGGATCTCATTGCAGTCCAAGGGACTCTCAACAGTCTTCTCCAATACCACAGTTCAAAAGCATCAATTCTTTGGCTCCCAGCTTTCTTCACAGTCCAACTCTCACATCCATACATGACCACAGGAAAAACCATAGCCTTGACTAGACAGACATTTGTTGGCAAAATAATGTCTCTGCTTTTCAATATGCTATTGGTTGGTCATAACTTTTCTTCCAAGGAGTAAGCGTCTTTTAATTTCATGGCTGAGGTCACTACCTGCAATGATTTTGGAGTTCAAGAAAATACAGTCTGACACTGTTTCCACTGTTTCCCCATCTATTTCCCATGAAGTGATGGGACCAGATGCCATGATCTTTCTTTTCTAAATGTTGAGCTTTAAGCCAGTTTTTTCACTCTCCACTTTCACTTTAATCAAGAGGCTTTTTAGTTCCTCTTCACTTTCTGCCGTAAGGGTGGTGTCACCTGCATATCTGAGGTTATTGATATTTTTCCCGGCAATCTTGATTCCAGCTTGTGCTTCTTCCAGCCCACTGTTTCTCATGATGTACTCTGCATATAAGTTAAATAAGCAGGGTGACAATATACAACCTTGATGTACTCCTTTTTCTATTTAGAACCAGTCTTGTTCCATGTCCAGTTCTAACTGCTGCTTCCTGACCTGCATACAGGTTTCTCAAGAGGCAGGTCAGGTGGTCTGGTATTCCCATCTCTCAGAATTTTCCACAGTTTATTGTGATCCACACAGTCAAAGTCTTTGGCATAGCCAATAAAGCAGAAATAGATGTTTTCTGGAACTCTCTTGCTTTTTCCATGATCCAGCGGATGTTGGCAATTTGGTCTCTGGTTCCTCTGGCTTTTCTAAAATGAGCTTGAACATCTGGAAGTTCACAGATCACATATTGCTGAAGTCTGGCTTGGAGAATTTTGAGCATTACTTTACTAGCGTGTGAGATGAGTGCAATTGTGTGGTAGTTTGAGCATTCTTTGGCATTGCCTTTCTTTGGGACTGGAATGAAAACTGACCTTTTCCAGTCCTGTGGCCACTGCTGAGTTTTCCAAATTTGCTGGCATATTGAGTGCAGCACTTTCACAACATCATCTTTCAGGATTTGAAATAGCTCAACTGGAATTCCATCACCTCCACTAGCTTTGTTCATACTGATGCTTTCTAAGGCCCACTTGACTTCACATTCCAGGATGTCTGGTTCTAGGTGAGTGATCACACCATCGTGATTATCTTGGTCATGAAGATCTTTTTTGTACAGTTCTATGTATTCTTGCCACCTCTTCTTAACATCTTCTACTTCAGTTAGGTCCATATAATTTCTGTCCTTTATCGAGCCCATCTTTGCATGAAATGTTCCCTTGGTATCTCTAATTTTCCTGAAGGGATCTCTAGTCTTTCCCATTCTGTTGTTTTCCTCTATTTCTTTGCATTGACTGCTGAGGAAGGCTTTCTTATCTCTCCTTGCTATTCTTTGGAACTCTGCATTCAGATGCTTTTATCTTTCCTTTTCTCCTTTGCTTTTCACTTCTCTTCTTTTCACAGCTATTTGTAGGGCTCCTCAGATAGCCATTTTGTTTTTTTGAATTTCTTTTCCATGGGAATGGTCTTGATCCCTGTCTCCTGTACAATGTCACGAACCTTGGTGCATAGTTCATCAGCCACTCTATCTATCAGATCTAGTCCCTTAAATCTATTTGTCACTTTCACTGTATAATCATAAGAGATTTGATTTAGGTCATATCTGAATGGTCTAGTGGTTTTCCCTACTTTCTTCAATTTAAGTCCAAATTTGGAAATAAGGAGCTCATGATCTGAGCCACAGTCAGCTCCCAGTCTTGTTTTTGCTGACTGTATAGAGCTTCTCCATCTTTGGCAGTACTTAATTGGAAGATAAATTCTTACCATGGAGCCTGTGGGGAAGAGGAGGATTAGTGGGTGTACAGGACAGGAAGTACTTTAAAATTAAAGTGTGAAATTTGATAGAACAGACAAAAGACGTGGTAGTCTTATTTTCTGCAGCAAAATTGGAATACAGTTTTCAACAAAGGCTTTTTCTGTACATATCTTTTTATTTACAGTTAATTATAGATTAGAAGGATGCTGTGGAGTGTATTACAAAGATGTCTCCTGTACCCTTCACCCAGTGCCACCTGTGCTAACATTCTGCAATGACTATAGTACAATATCAAAGCCAAGAGAATAGCATTGGTACAATCCACAGATTTATTCAGATATCACCAGGATTACATATATTTTTTACTTTATGTATGTGTGTATATGTATAGTTCAATCTAAAGGAGATCAGTCCCATGTGTTCATTGGAAGGACTGATGTTGAAGCTGAAACTGCCATACTCTGGCCACCTGATGTGAAGAACTGACTCATTGGAAAAGACCCTGATGCTGGGAAAGAGTGAAGGTAGAAGGGGACAACAGAGGATGAGATGGTTGGATGGCATCACCGACTCAATGGACATGAATTTGGATAAACTCTGGGAGTTGGTGATGGACAGGGAGGCCTGCATGTTGCAGTCCATGGGGACGCAAAGAGTTGGACATGACTGAGCAACTGAACTGAATTGAACTGAATATGTATAGTTCTATGTAATTTTTCATTTACCATTAGTTATTATAGATGCGTATATCACCTATCTTTTGGACTATTTAGGTCAAGTTCTAAGGTGTGGAAGTCCTGAATCCAAAATTACAAAAACTATTAAGGCTTTTCAGATATATGATTAAATTGCTTTACAAAATATCTGAACCAATTTGCACAATTACTGGTATATCTGTGAGCTACTATTTTTTCATGTCATCTCAAAAACACCATAGGCGTAAAATAGTATCCTGTTGTTCAATTTGTTTTTCTCTAATTACTGGTATGTTTGTTATAAATGCGATTTTTGGAACTCCTGTTATGGTCTAGAAGAAACAGACATCCCTCCTTATTTTTCCATGAAATACAGAGAGAAGTCCTGGACATAATACATAAAACAAGCACAGAGAAACTCTGAAAACTGGGAAGATGAAGGCAGACTTGTTAGGGGCTTTGGGACACAAGGGATAGAACAGCAGTGACTTCCCTCTGTTTTCCTTTTCCTTTCATTTATCTTGCTGGACACAGGAGAGGCCAACAATATAGAGTCTCCAATGGGTGGAGAGGAAAAAAGGCCTAAAGAAATGCTTACTTTTCTTAACCAGAGGAATGGGAAAGGCTAGCTAAGCAGGCAGAGACTTTCTGACATCCTGTGCCCTACTCCAGCCAAACACCACGGAGAGGGAAATCCATATGGTCACCTGGCTCCTCTTCCCTGGTGTGGTGCTGGTGTCAAGGGAGGCTAATTTCCATCTCTGCCCCGCAGCAATGACCCAGCACTTCCCTCCCTCCCAACTCCAGAGTTGGGGAAGGAGGCAGGTGAAAAGCGGGGCTCTTTAAACTTCAACGTGAAGTCCTGGACAAGTAATTACTTATTTCAAAAACAGAGTTTTCCAGGGGGGAAATGAATCATTTTAAAACATCTGCAACAAATTAAAATATAGTTCGTAATTCTAGACATAGCATTTCAATGTTTCAGACAATGGAAAATACCTCACGTGTGATGAGAATGGTAGCAAAATAAGGCACTGCAAACTGCAACTACATTCATTGTTGCTGGTCTGTGGCATTAAATTAAGTGTTGCTGATCTGTTTTATGAAGAATTTAAATTCACTCATCTATGTGAACATTTGTCAGAAAGACGTTTTCAAAGACCGTCCTAATAGACTTGACAGGAAGGTGTTTGCTTCATTAAATCCTGGAGAAGAGCAGCGCTCTCAGTTTAGCCAGGCTGAAAACCCTCCCAACCATGTTGTTGTTGTTTAGTCTCTAAGTCATGTCCAACTCTTTGCAACCCCATGGACTGTAGCCTGCAAGGGTCCTCGGTCCATGGGAGTTCCCAGGCAAGAATACTAGAGTGGGTTGTCATTTCCTTTCCAAGGGATCTTCCTGACCCACGGATGGAACCCATATCTCCTAAACACTAGAGTGGGGTGCCATTTCCTTTTCCAAGGAATCTTCCTGACCCAGGGATGGAACTCATATCTCCTGCATTGGCAGACAGATAGATTCTTTACCACTGAGCCGCCACGGAAGCCCTCCTAATCATGTGTGCAATTCTTTTTGCATAGGGGCTACCTTCTTGCACTAACCTTTTGCATTAGTTCTGTCTCTAAGTGGCTGCTCACTTTTACCTACAGAAAGCCAATTCATTCATTTTGCTTTGGGGAATACATTTAAGTTTACAAATGAAACTGGATCTAACTGCTTTGAGTGAAATGATAATTCACAGGAGAGTCAGCCTCAAGGAATTAAGTCGATATTTGAGGGAAAAGTATTTTTTAAAGAGGTCTATGCTCAGACCAAAACTACAAATAATTTTACTCAACACTTGAGATTTTCTAGTAATTAATCATTATCGTGAAATAGACAAAACATTGTTATTCTTTGGTCCAGAAGGCTGTGCAGTCTGTCAAGGAAAAGAACAAAAAAAGAACAGTTTCTTCTCTCTTATATTTACAAGTCTGGGCAGGTTAGATTTTAGATGGTACCAAAAAGCCAAAGTCTTATGTCAGACACCTATGTGGGCCTAATAATTCAGCCTAAAGATGACTATTATGTCTCTGTCCCGGCATTTAACCTAAGAATCTCAGTTTTAGTGAGACTTTGATGAGCAAAAAAGAATGTTAAGAAAACTGATTACTTGCTTTAAAGTAGCCAAAGGTAAAAAGTCTATGACCATTAGTAGCTCATGACTCAACATTAGTAACTGGTCGGTAACTACTAACATTTGTAGCCAGACAGTAACTAGTCAATAGGACAAATTACCATATATAATCTTACATAGGTAAGAATATTGTTCTCTACATGGTGTTCATCAAAGAGGATTACTTCTCAGGCAAAGTGAGTTGTTCAAAAAGTCTCTATGACTACCTTATCTATTATAAAGAAATTGGTAGAAATTATAACTATTACAATTATAGATTAAAAATATTCTAATATTGTGGTATTTTTAGGACCTATTTATATACAGCAGAGGTTAATAGACCCAGAAGACATCACTAGGACTATTTCTTTATTGTTGGTTTACATAATAGCAACAATTGAAATTTCTTGAGTTCTTTCTACACTACTAACTTATAGTTAAGCTCTACAGTTAAGGGTGCAGATGACAAACCTCTGTCTCAAGGAATTCAAATGAGTGTCCTCAGTCCATGCAGTTAAGTAACTGATAAAACAAGGACAAAGATCCAGAACTGCCAAACTGTCTACATTTCTCTAGACTGTTTTCTGATTGTTACAAAATTTGTTGATCAAAGCACAATCTTATGTATCCGTAGGATGAACCAGTTAAACATGTATTCCTTAAAGAGAACAAATAAGTGTTTCCCCAATGTTTACTGAACCCTAGACTGTTCATTTTACAAAAATTAAACAGATTACTAATATATCAGCAGCATCCATCAACTGTCTACTATAGTAAAAACTGGGCTGATTGCTTTATGCACTTCATTGCACTTAATCCTACAAGAATGCTGTGAGGTGTACATTATTGTTACAACCATATACCGATGAAGAAACTGAGCTCAGAGTGTTTACTGAACTTGCTAAAGGTCACACAGCTATCATGTATCTGAGCTGGAATTTAAAGTCGAGCCTGTCTGACTCAATGATATAAGGCTGAAAAAGCACAGGTTGTCACATGCACTCATGAATATAATAAACACCTTGTCCTACTCCCTACTGATAAGCTAGTCTTCCCACCTTCTGATTATTATTACCATCTTCTCATGACTTTGATCTAAATAGCTGCCTTTAAAATTATAAAGTGTGAGGCTTAAAAAGAGGCAGATGGTTACTCTGCCACTGTTCTCCAGCTAAAGGGGAAAAGTACTCTAAACTATGACATATTACTCACTATGTATATTCCCCATCCTTCCTCCTCTCTCCCACATGCATAAGCTGTTTACCTGACTGTACTCAGTTAGCAACAGCTTCCCTGGTGGCTCAGGCGGTAAAGCATTTGCCTACAATGCAGGAGACCTGGGTTTGATCCCTGGGTCAGGAAGATCCTCTGGAGAAGGAAATGGCAACCCACTTCAGTACTCTTGCCTGGAAAATCCCATGGACAGAGGAGCATGGTAGGGTACAGTCCATGGGGTTGCAAAGAGTTGGACACGACTGAGTGACTTCACATTCAATAACATGCTACATTTTTAAAAGAGTTACAGAATTGGAAGTAATTCAGCAGCTCTTAACCTTTCCTGACTCATCATATAAGAATTCTCTTTAACGACTCATTGTTATTAGTGGCAGATATATTGGGACTTCAAGCAACAGTGAACAGCCCTTTATTCTACCCAAATTCTCTTCTGTTTAACTCTCTGCTCCATTTTCCACTGGCAAAAGCAAAGGGAGGCCACCGGGTATCTGAGGTTGCCACATCAGTCTTTCCTGGTATCTGCACAAATCTGATGGCAATTTCTGAAACCAGGAAAGTTAGGTTTGCTACTTCTATTTGCAGTTTCTGGGCTCATCTTTTGGCAAAGGAAGATTGTCCAGTGAGGTACTGTGTGCATGCTTTTGCTTGAGACTTGTTTGCACCACTTTTGAACTTCTGAGTCTCCTGAAATATATTTTAAGACAGTTACAAAAAGGATGCTTTTGGTGTTGACTAACTGACCCACTGTAACATGGCCTCAAAAGGACAGAAACTGAATGAGATAAGGAAAGTAACTTTTAGAGTGAAACCCAAATCTCTATCGGAGAAAAAGCTAAGAACAGCAGCAGTACTCTCTCTCTCTCTGCACAGAAGAACTTTGTGTTTTCTTAGGATCTGACAATGGATCTTCACATGCTGAGGCATAAAATGTGGAAACACTTACTCTTTTGTTGGTATGATCAAAGTCTCCGTTTCCCTCTCTCTCTCCAAGTACTCCTATTAGTGAAATTATAGGAATTTTATAGCACCTTCCTTTTCCACTAAGCTTCAGACTTTCCAAAACAGACACAGTGCTTGGTAGGGTGTGATGTGCTAGTCTTCCTTTTAGTGACGCAACATTCAGTGGGGAATCTTGGCCTGCTCTTCCTCTTCTAAGGATATACCTAAGGACACCGTTTTCTGCCGACCATTGTGACATCCTGACCTACTAACAGTTTAAATCATGGTCAGTCGTTGACAACATCCATTCATATGGGAGGTAATTAAATGCTCAAGCCATCTGTTATTACTGTGTTATTACTTTTCAGTCAATTTTGCTCCAAACATTTGATGAAACCCAATTTTATAAAGAATGCTCCTCTATTGTCTCAACTTGATTTAACAATCCATCCTATTTACCATCATTACTGTGCTCTAGGCTAGGATATATATTACTATTGTCATTCTACAGGAGGAAACATAAAGGAAAAATATTTAGAAAGATTTGAAAATAAATTAACTGAAGGGAGAAAAAAATTACAGTCAAAGTTTGTGCCGTTTTTAATAAAAGGAGTACTTTAAGTGTTTGGGAGCTTCTCTGGTGGCTCAGACAGTACAGAATCCATCTGCAATGCAGGAGATCCAGCTTCAATCCCTGGTTTGGAAAGATCCCCTAGAGAAGGGATTGGTTACCCACCCAATCCAGTATTTTTGGATAACTGCATGAACAGAGCAGCCTGGTAGACTACAGTCCATGGAGTCGTAAAGGGTTGGACATTATTGATTAACACACTTTAGGTATAATAACACATACATTTCTTCTAGGCATTAAAAATATGGTAAATAATTAGGCAATAAGAAGTATATAAGAGAGCATTGGGTACTGTTTACCTAGAAAATTGTAATAAGCAATAAGAAGAAGGTATTCTTCATATAAGACTTGTTTTTGTGGGTTTTTTAAAAAACAATCTTAAATAGATTTCTCATTAAACTTCTTGCTAACCATAAGCCACTGCTGCATGGTATCTTCCACTGCTCCATGCTGTGAGTGTTGTAGGTTACAATTAAAAAAAAAAAAAAGTGTTAGTATCTCTGTTATCACTTCTGTTGATTCAGAGCAGCTGGTGATTTTATTAGTGAGAGTCTGCCTTAAAAAAATAAAATTTAAAAAAGGCATCTTCATTAACATTGACAAAAAACACATCTAGCTATCATCGTGCCTTCCTAGCAAACAGATAATTTTGATTTGTATCTTTTACTATTTTTACCCTGCACTTTTCTTAAGTATGATTAATTATCATGTCCATACTTGGCCTTTGTGTGAGAAAAATATGGAAATCTTTATAAACCCCAAATTGGTACAAACCTTCCAAGGATATAATTTTTAATTATAAAACCTAACAATGTTTTACTTTAAAGAAGTCACTTCATATTCTTTTACGCATAAGCAAATAGCTAAGAAATACTGAAATATCACTGTAGGATCACTTGACCTCAATGGATGTAACACAAGCACTTCAAAAAAATATCCAAAACAATACAACTTCTCACCAAAACACTGTGTTTTCAATGTTCTGTAACTTAGTGTCACTAACCACCTGTATAGACCATGAAACAGATGTTATCCTAAAGTATGCCTACATTACCAATATTTCACAATGACTTGATATGTAACTTGTTATTAATACCAAATTCTATCAACTCTCCCTCCTAAATAAGTGCTGAAGTCTACCCATCTCTTATGCATCTATGACCAATATTCTAACCCAAACTCCAGGATCTCTCCTGTAGACCACTGTAACTGACTTTTATAAAGTCACTAAAATACAACATTCACTTTGCAATGAGAACATGATGTTCTCCAAAATGTAGCAACCAGGATGGCATAAGTCTAAGCAAGTCATAAATGAAGCCAGTCACTAACTGCTAGTAGAACTGTACTGGATAAACAGACATTGTGGTCCTTTCACTCAACTTTACACGTAATCCTGTATTTACGGAATAAGTCAATAGCTACTAACGTTTTGTAGTAAAAGCATTTCCCTAAAATTAGTATTCTGGTAGACAAAATGGATGGGACCAGGAGGAGGGTGGTGACTGAGATGGATGGTATTTGTTTACACGTGAAGAGTCTGGCTTTCCGCCATCAATTCTCATCCTTCTAACAGCAAAGACTCTCTGTTTTCATTTTTAAAGTGAAATCTGACACTTAGTATGGTCGTGATAAGTCTGAATTACTAAATCAGTGACTGACTGACTGAATAAATAAATGATTATATGGATGAAGGTTAAAGGTTAATTAAAATCGATTGGAGCAGCAAGTCCATGGCCTAGCTCTTATCTATTGATATCTTTTTATTCTTGTTTCCCACCACTTTCCCCATATTTCAGTATCTTAGACCTGTTAAATTAATAATTTAAACTTGTTTCTGCCAAAGTCAATATCTTTACATATTGTTGTTCAGTCGCTAAGTCATATCCTATTCTTTGTGACCCCATGGAATGCAGTGTGCCAAGCTCCCCTGTTCTCTACACTCTATCAGGGTTTGCTCAAATTCATGTCCACTGAGTCAGTGATGCTGTCTAACCAGCTAATCTCTGCTTCCCCTTTCTCCTTTAGCCTCAGTCTTTCCCAGCATCAGGGTCTTTTCCAGTGAGTTAGCTGGAATCAGGTGCCCAAAGTATTGGAGTTTCAGCTTCAGCATCAGCATCAGTCCTTCCAGTGAATATTCAGGGTTGATTTCCCTTTAGGATTGACTGATTTGATCTCCTTGCAATCCAAGGGACTTTCAAGAGTCTTCTGCAGAATTCAGAAGGATCAATTCTTCAGCCCTCAGCCTGCTTTACGGTCCAACTCTCACATTTGAGCATGACTACTGAAAAAATCATAGCTTTGACTATATGGACCTTTGTTGGCAAAGAGATGTCTCTGATTTACATATATTGGTTTTTTTGTTGTTGTTGTTGTTGTTTTTGTATAAATTGTTATCTTCCCTCTGTTCCATCAACTAACTTCTTATCAGGTGGGCACACCTCCGCTTAAATGGTACTTTCCTTCCTTATTCACTTAAGTTCTTTTATCTCCCTGTATCTTCCCTTTATTAGATCTACCACAATCATATTCAGATCCTCCTTTGTGTAGTTATTAACAGCTACTAGATATCATACAGTAAGCCTTATGAAGTACAGTGTTTTATCTCTACTGTTCTGGATCATAGAGAAAGCAAGTGAATGTCAGAAAAACATCTACTTCTGCTTCCGTGACTACACTAAAGCCTTTGACTGTGTGGATCACAACAAACTGTGGAAAATTCTTAAAGAGACAGGAATACCAGATCACCTTACCTGTAGCCTGAAAAACCTGTATGAGGGTCAAGAAGCAACAATTAGAACCTTACATGGAACAACTGACTGGTGCAAAACTGGAAAAGGAGTATGACAAGGCTGTATATTGTTACCCTGTTTATTTAGCTTCTATGCAGAGGGTGTACCTACATGCTAAGTTGCTTCAGTCATGTCCAACTCTGTGACCCCATGGACTGTAGCCCACCAGGCTCCTCTGTCCATGGGATTCTCCAGGCAGGAATACTGGAGTGCATTGCCATGCCCTCCTCTGTGAGATCTTCCTGACCCAGGGATTGAACATTTGTCGTCGGCATCTCCTGCTTTGGCAGGCATGTTCCTTATCACCGGTGCCACCTGGAAAGCCCAAAATTACTTCCTACAGCAACACACAAAATTAAGCTATTTAGAGGGGTGTAGTAAACACCTTGTACTTTCCTGGGGCTCAGAGGTTAAAGTGTCTGCCTGGAATGCAGGAGACCCAGGTTCGATCCCTGGGTGGGGAAGATCCCCTGGAGAAGGAAATGGCAACCCATTCCAGTACTCATGCCTGGAGAATCCCATGAAGGGAGGAGCCTGGTAGGCTACAGTCCATGGGGTTGCAAAGCGTTGGACATGGCTGAGCGACTTCACTTCACTTCACTTCTTCAGTAAACACCTTGGACTTTCAGTTAAAATCTCCAAAGTACCATGCCTTAGAAGTAAGAACTATGGAAGAAGACAAAACTGATCCTGACTTTTCAGAGTGTGAGTCCAGTAATTTAAGTGTCTGTTAGGAGAATAATACTCTTCATAAAATATAAACTTAATCTATACTTTTCACCTGGTATCTTTTACAGAATCTAGTATATCAACTGCTGGTGCTGCTAAGTTGTGTCAGCTGTGTCCGACTCTGTGCGACCCCATAGACAGCAGCCCACCAGGCTCCCCCATCCTTGGGATTCTCCAGGCAAGAATATTGGAGTGGGTTGTCATTGCCTTCTCCAGTATATCAACTAAAAACAGCTAAAGATGCAAAAAGGAAAACATGACTCAAGATTAGGGGAAAATTGTAACCATAGAAATAGACCCTAAGATGACAGTGATGTTGAAAGTAAGAGTTAAAAGTCAAAGCAGCCACTATTAAAGTGAAAAGATAGTCAAAATGAACAAATGTATTTCTCAACAGAGAGATCAATTTTTTTAAATGGGAAAATGAAAATTGTTGATGTAAAAACTATAATCTAATCCCTACTGTGTACATATATATGACAAGTGAGTATTAATCATAGATTGAAGAAGAAAAAGGGATCAATAAACTTTAAGATAAATCAGCCTATTTTTCCAACCTGCACAACAAAGAAGTCAAACTGAGACTTGACAACCTAAAATACAGTAATACAATATCAAATGGTGTAACGTAATTTAAATCCAGAAGCATAGAGAGGCAATAAGGCATAGAAAAAAATCATTTGAGGAAATTAATGCCTGAATATAGCCCCCAAACATGAATTATTACTGTTGAAACTCACCATTATTGTTTGACGAAGGTAGAGTTTATCAGGTTTCTCTTTTTTCCTTTCTACGTTGTCCTCTTTGGCATCTGTCTACAATGCGGGAGACCTAGGCTCGATCCCTGGGTCGGGAAGTTCCCTGGAGAAGAAAAAGGCAACCCACTCCAGTTCTCTTGCGTAGAAAATCCCATGGACGGAGGAGCCTGGTGTCCATGGGGTCGCAAAGAGTCAGACCCAACTGAATGACTTTACTTTACACTGTCCTCTTTGGAAGGAAATCTCTCTGCACAGATCACACTAAAGATGTGATCTCATGCTTCTCCTACCTATTCTGATGCATGGAAAATTTGTGGACTGGTGGATATTTATTTTATACTTTGTGCTATTGTCCATCACTGCTTTGCTTATTTTCTTGCTCAAATTGTTTCAGCTTTGGACTTTAGGAGCTTTCTGGTTGGTTCCTGTGCCATTTTGACATGACTCCATCCATATGAGATTTCTTTATTTGTTATAAGCACTTTACCTTCTGGCCTACAAGATAGTATGGGTTACCTTGTATATTTCATACTCAGACTTAGCCATTTCTTCATGGAGTCCTACTTCCTTTTACTGGAGAAGGGTATTAGAAATCAAGATATGTATACTGGGTACACTTGTAGCTATTGGAATGTTATTGGTTTTAGGCCCTATCTTGCTGAGAGAGGAAGGGAATACATGTGTATATGCTAACACATGTCTATATACACACCTATAATTGTATTCTTTTGGGCGTTAGTTGAATCACAAATTACATTTTTCAAAAGTGTACATACATTAAGATTCACATTTCATGCTGTAATATTTTCTGACTTATTAATCTCTGTTGTTAACCCTTTAGAGTCTATAGTAGCTGATTATATGGCAGACTTTTGATTTACAAATAAAGCATAGAAACCAAATTTGAATCAGTATTAATAAAGATGATAAAAACCTAAGGAACAAAGTAGGTCACAGCTCATGTTTAAGGAGGTGTGATACAATATTTGGAAGGGATGATAATGGTATGGAGGTGTTTTCCTTACAGTCTGGGAACATCATAGTTCTTAAACATGTAAATCAGAATTAAATTCAAATTGTTGCACACTGGAAACAGATTTTCATATCTTACTTTTCACAACTGAAAATGAAATATACATGAGATATCCTGTATTTGTGTTTGCACTCCAAAGTTACTCTTATAATTTAGAATTTTAAGTACTACCATCATATTTCGTACTACATGAGATGTATAAATGTTTAATCATAGCATGCCACTGAACCAAATGACTAATTTTAAAAAGTTATTCTTCTATTAAATCTGTGACATTGTAATGTGGAAGATGTGCATGTAAAAGGCAGATGAGGGCTGGACTCATAAGAAAACACAAGCTTAATACTATATTACCCTTGAGACACTTTATGCAACTGATTTCCATTTGAAGTTGTTTTAAAAGTAGAAGAGATTAGATTTAGGAAACTGCTACATGTTTGACTTTAAAGACTTCCCATAAAACGTATTTTTGATGTCATTAAAGTATCTTTATATGGGTTTTCCCAGGTGGCTCAGTGGTAAAGAATCCACCTGTCAAAGCAGAAACACAGAAGTTCAACTCCTGGATTGGGAAGATCCTCTGGAGGAGGAAATGGAAACCCACTCCAGTATTCTTGCCTGGAAACCACAAGGATTGAGGAACCTGGCAGGCTACAGTGAATGGGGTCACAAAGAGTTGGACACAACTGAGTAACTGACCACATAAAGTACATTTAATGGTAGTAGAATTTTCAGCTGTGTTAATAGTTTGGAAAATGATTAAAGTAATTGAACACTGACATATATCAGCTGTTAAAGTAGTCCCAAATACCAAGTAATAATGCTGTAAGACAGTTCAATTTAATTTTTATTTCTATGGCCTCAGTTCAGTTCAGTTCAGTCACTCAGTCGTGTCTGACTCTTTGCGACCCCATGAATCGCAGCACGCCAGGCCTCCCTGTCCATCACCATCTCCCGGAGTTCACTCAGACTCACGTCCATCAAGTCAGTGATGCCATCCAGCCATCTCATCCTCTGCTGTCCCCTGCTCCTCCTGCCCCCAACCCTTCCCAGCATCAGAGTCTTTTCCAATGAGTCAACTCTTCGCATGAGGTGGCCAAAGTACTGGAGTTTCAGCTACAGCATCATTCCTTCCAAAGAACAATCAGGGCTGATCTCCTTCAGAATGGACTGGTTGGATCTCCTTGCAGTCCAAGGGACTCTCAAGAGTCTTCTCCAACACCACAGTTCAAAAGCATCAATTCTTTGGCGCTCAGCCTTCTTCACAGTCCAACTGTCACATCCATACATGACCACAGGAAAAACCATAGCCTTGACTAGATGGACCTTAGTTGGCAAAGTAATGTCTCTGCTTTTGAATATGCTATCTAGGTTGGTCATAACTTTTCTTCCAAGGAGTAAGCGTCTTTTAATTTCATGGCTGCAATCACCATCTGCAGTGACCTAGGAACCTAGAATAATAAAGTCTGACACTGTTTCCACTGTTTCCCCATCTATTTCCCATGAAGTGATGGGACCAGATGCCATGATCTTCATTTTCTGAATGTTGAGCTTTAAGCCAACTTCTTCACTCTCCTCTTTCACTTTCATCAAGAGGCTTTTTAGTTCCTCTTCACTTTCTGCCATAAGGGTGGTGTCATCTGCATATCTGAAGTTATTGATATTTCTCCTGGCAATCTTGATTCCAGCTTGTGTTTCTTCCAGTCCAGCATTTCTCATGATGTACTCTGCATAGAAGTTAAATAAGCAAGGTGACAATATACAGCCTTGATGTACTCCTTTTCCTATTTGGAACCAGTCTGTTGTTCCATGTCCAGTTCTAACTGTTGCTTCCTGACCTGCATACAGATTTCTCAAGAGGCAGGTCAGGTGGTCTGGTATTCCCATCTCTCTCAGAATTTTCCACAATTTATTGTGATCCACACAGTCAAAGGCTTTGGCATAGTCAATAAAGCAGAAATAGATGTTTTTCTGGAACTCTCTTGCTTTTTCTGTGATCCAGCAGATATTGGCAATTTGATCTCTGGTTCCTCTGCCTGTCTAAAACCAGCTTGAACATCTTGAAGTTCTCGGTTCACGTATTGCTGAAGCCTGGCTTGGAGAATTTTGAGCATTACTTTACTAGCATGTGAGATGAATGCAATTGTGCAGTAGTTTGAGCAATCTTTGGCATTGCCTTTCTTTGGGATTGGAATGAAAACTGACCTTTCCCAGTCCTGTGGCCACTGCTGAGTTTTCCAAATTTGCTGGCATATTGAGTGCAGCACTTTCACAGAATAATCTTTCAAGATCTGAAACAGCTCAACTGGAATTCCATCACCTCCACTAGCTTTGTTCATAGTGATGCTTTCTAAAGCCCACTTGACTTCACATTCCAAGATGTCTGGCTCTAGATTAGTGATCACATCATCATGATTATCTGGGTCATGAAGATCTTTTTGTACAGTTCTTCCATGTATTCTTGCCACCTCTTCTTAATATATTCTGCTTCTGTTAGGTCCAGACCATTTCTGTCCTTTATGGAGCCCATCTTTGCATGAAATGGATCTCTAGTCTTTCCCATTCTGTTGTTTTCCTCTATTTCTTTGCATTGATTGCTGAAGAAGGCTTTCTTATCTCTTCTTGCTGTTCTTTGGAACTCTGCATTCAGATGCTTATATCCTTCCTTTTCTCCTTTGTTTTTCGCTTCTCTTCTTTTCACAGCTATTTGTAAGGCTTCCCCAGACAGCCATTTTGCTTTTTTGCATTTCTTTTGCATGGGGATGGTCTTGATCCCTGTCTCCTATACAATGTCACGAACCTCAGTCCATAGTTCATCAGGCACTCTGTCTATCACATCTAGGCCCTTAAATCTATATCTCACTTCCACTGTATAATCATAAGGGATTTGATTTAGGTCATACCTGAATGGTCTAGTGGTTTTCCCTACTTTCTTTAATTTGAGTCTGAATTTGGTAATAAGGAGTTCATGATCTGAGCCACAGTCAGCTCCCAGTCTTGTTTTTGTTGACTGTATAGAGCTTCTCCATCTTTGGCTGCAAAGACTATAATCAGTCTGATTTCGGTGTTGACCATCTGGTGATGTCCAGGTATAGAGTCTTCTCTTGTGTTGTTGGAAGAGGGTGTTTGCTATGACCAGTGCATTTTCTTGGCAAAACTCTATTAGTCTTTGCCCTGCTTCAGTCTGCATTCCAAGGCCAAATTTGCCTGTTACTCCAGGTGTTTCTTGATTTCCTACTTTAGCATTCCAGTCCCCTATAATGAAAAGGACATCTTTTTTGGGTGTTAGTTCTATAAGGTCTTGTAGGTCTTCATAGAACAGTTCAACTTCAGCTTCTTCAGTGTTACTGGTTGGGGCATAGACTTGGATAACTGTGATATTGAATGGTTTGCCTTGGAGACAAACAGAGATCATTCTGTCGTTTTTGAGATTGCATCCAAGTACTGCATTTCAGACTCTTTTGTTGACTATGATGGCTACTCCATTTCTTCTGAGGGATTCCTGCCCACAGTAGTAGATATAATGGTCATCTGAGAAGTTTATATATTTTTTCTATGTTTATTTAAAAAAGCAAAAGAATACATTTTTGACCAATATAAACAATGCCACAGTTGGAGTTTTTAAAGTATTATTATTTATTTATATAACAGAGAGATTGGGATGAAATTTCCCAACGGTTGTTTTCAGACTTCAAAAAGAAAAAAGAAAAAAAAAATCAAACTGTGTGGTAGACCAGATGTTCTCTTATGTCCCACAAATAATACATCATCTTAAGTGAAACAAATATCCAGATTGACAGGCTACAATAATCTCTTTACTCTTTGATAGATAAAAATTTGGAAGCATACAACAATAGTCATAGGGAGGGTTTTGTTTGGTTTGTTATTACCTTTCCTTCTTCTTATAGGCAAGGGAACTTCACTAACAAAAGTAAATTAGAAGGTAGACATGGAAAGAGAATATTTCTATAAGATGGAAGACAGCCAATACTATTTTGCTTCCCTCTTAAATCAGTGAATTAGGGACTTTCCTGGTGGTCCAGTGATCAAGACTTCACCTTCCAGAGCAAGCGGTGTGGGTTCAATCCCTGGTGTGGGAACTAAGATCTCCCATACTTCATAGTCAAAAAAACTAAATATAAACTACAGAAGCAATATTGTAACAAATTTAATAAAGAATTTGAAAATGGCCCACATTAAAAAAAAAATCTTGTATCAGTGAATTAATGTATGCAGTAACTTTAAACTATCAGATCTCTGAGGGGAATCAGATTATACTGCTTCAGAAGCTACAGAGATAATACAGTCTATAAAAGATCATTCCAAACACAGACTCCTATCAGAAATACTTCTGAGGAAATAAATCTACATTTCTCAAAATAAAATACACACCAAAGGGCTATAAGGTAATATTTTAAACTGAAATTTAATTGGTCAGAAACTAAAACTATTGAGATAAAATTTGCATCACATATAATATTATAGAAACATCCCTCAACCAATATATACTTCAAACAAGTACAAGTTTTACTTACTTAAATTTAGTTTGTCAGAAACACAATAAAAATATTTGCTAAAAATGCAATTAATCAAAAAAAAAGCAGGAAGATCTAAAGTACATGGGTTCAAAAATGAAAAGAGCTCTGAAAAGTCAATGATAAAAAATGTATTTTTTAGTGATCAGTTTAAGGCAATTTTATACTAAGATTCTCAAATTTCCTGAGTTTAACTTAAAAATGCTAAGGAGATTCAGAACTCTGGGTTTTGCTCCTCTATTATAAAATACCTCTAAGTGGTAGCCATTCATCCTCTTCAACCAATAAAGTTCCAGTTTTTGCTCACTGTTCAGGCTTAATTACTAAAAGTGTTGTATTTCACTCTCAATGCTGCTTCAGTTTACTAAGTATGAAAACCCACAGTTTAATCAGACCAAGGTTGTGGTCCTGCTTCAGGATGGACAGTAGGACAGCAAGGGACTTCCCTGGGAAATCGTAGAAGGGCTAAATTATGCATGTGCCAGGGAGACGTAAGAGATGTCAGCAAGGAAAACTTAAGAATTGGCTTCAACCTCAAACTGATTCCTCAGTCCACACATAGTTTGCTAGGCAGAGATTGAAAGTCTTACAGAGACTTGACTTACAGAGATTGTAAGTCAAGACTACCTGATAAGTCACTTCAGCCATATCCAACTCTTTTGAAACTCCATGGACTGCAGCCCACCAGGCTCCTCTGTCCATGGGATTCTCCAGGCAAGAATGCTGGAGTGGGTTGCCATGACCTCTTCCAGGGGCTCTTCCCTACCTAGTGATACTTCCAGGGGCTCTTCCCTACCTAGGGATACTCTCTGTGTCTCTAGCATCCCCTGCATTGGCAGGCAGTTCATTACCACTAGGGCTACCTGGGAAATATTTGAGCACAATTCCTCCCCAAATTATTGGGTATTCACTAAAATTCACAAGGAAGATACCTAGGTACATAGCCTAAAAAAATAAAAATTCAAACAAACTCAAGTATGAGCAATTGCATGCCATGAAGAATACAGAATTTATAGTTTTAGGCTTTTGTTACCAGAACAAAACAAAACCCCAACAACTTCAAAGGAAAATAAAACAGAATTCAGAATTGCTATAAGATGTGATACAAAATGTCTAGTTTTCAACCAGAGATTACTAAACAAGTTAAAATATGACTCATACTCTGCTAAAAATTCATCAATATAAATTGACTCTGAGTGAGTCCTGCATTTAGCAAATGATAATATTTAAAAGCAGCTAATACAACAATACTGAAGAAGTAAAGGAATATATGTTCAAATAAGTAAAAACAGTCTAACAATTTAGCAAATTGGAAATCACAGCATTACAGCTGTAACGACAAAACATTTGAAATGTTGCAGGTAATCATGAAGTAACTGATATGAAAATTGCTGCAGATTAGTTTAACAAGAAATTTTTAGATAGCAGGAGAAACGAACATTAAGATGAATCAAAAGCAATTATTCAGTCTAAAGAATAATAAGAAACAATATTAAAGGAAAGGAAAGAAACAATATTAAAGAAAGAATCTCAAAGACTAACGTGGTAGTCAAGTATTCTAAAATATTTGCAATGGGAATTCCAAAATGAAAGTAAAAACTAATGGACAAAAAAAAAATTTGAAAGAAGAATGACTATAATGTTCTCAAATTTTATGGAAAACATTAATTGGCAGGTCCAAGATACTAACAGAACTCCTAGGAGGATAAATACAAAGAGAACAACACCTAGACACTTTGTAGTCAAATGATAAACGACAACGACAAAGAGAGAACCCAGAGAAAAACAAGATATTCCCATTAGAAGCAATGGAAGAAGAAAAGAAGTGAATGAAATATTTAAAGAGTTTAAAGGGAAAATAATCTGTCAATCAAGAATCCTATATCCAGTGAAATTATCCTTTAAAATGTAAGGTAAATTAAAGACCTGTATGGATTCACTTGTCACGCTGAAAGTTATTTTAGTTCAAATGATTGCAGTAGAGAGATTATAGCAGTTAGTCAAACAACAATGAATTCAAATTTAAGTTAAAGACAATCCTACCATCGGGCTACTGGTAAGCAATTTTCTTAAGTGCTCTCTCTCTCTCTCTCTCTCTCTTTCTTTGTATATGTGTCTAAAATTTAGCCTGGCAGGTAAGAACTTTCAGCTATAAGATGAATAAGGTCTGAGGAGCCAACGTAAAAGCACGGTGTCCACAGTTAATAAAATAATATGTAGACTTGAGATAAAAATGCTATCCTTCCAGACTGGTTGTGAAATGTAATGTGATACTGTGAAGAAAACAAGTGGAAACTGGCATATTATAAGTGTTCAATACATTTTACTAACTCTCATTCTTCATTTTTCAGACTATAGGTAACCATTTGCTCATGCCCTATAATAGATAACTACATATCTTTTTACTATACTTGTTAATATGAACAAAGAAATAGATATTTAGAATGTATCCTCTAAACATATTGAGAATATTTTTGTCCCTTTTCAACCAAAGAATATCCCAAGAGTACTCCTTTACTACATATTTTCATCAACATGGAAATACTACCACCAATCCCCTCTAGAGAGTGCTACCAGCAAATTCCAGAATAGGTCTGAAAAAAAAAAAAGAAAAGAAATATGAAAATGAAATGTGATAGAAACATTATTAATAGCCTCATCACTACATTATTGATGTGATATATTTACCAGACTAAGGCAAATCACATGAGATTATAGTTCTGTGTTAAGAACTGTAAGAATCCATTGTGTACTTGAAAGAATCTCTGTTTCATAGTATCCTCAATTTAAATTAAGTCACATAGCCCTATTGCCTGATAAGGTGAGGAATAGTTAGATACAGGATACTCAGTTTATTAGTCAATTCTAGGGAGGCATATGAGCCTTCAGCAGCTTTGCTTTCTCCTGAAGCCTCTTTCCCTGAGCTGTAGATGGCCAACTTCTTGTTCTGCCTTCTCATGGCCTTTTCTCTGTACATGCACATCCCTGAAATCTTTTTCCATTCTTATAAGGACATTAGTCCTATCAGATTAGGCCCCACCCTTATGGTCTTGTTTAACCTTAATTGTCTCTTTAAATATCCCCATCTCCAAATACAGTCACACTGAGAGTTAGAGCTTCAACATATGAGATCTGAAGGGACATCTCAGTCCATAGTAAGGAGGCAGGTCTAGAGAGGCACTTGGGACCTTACAGGGACAGACTTTTCTTATCAATGCCCAGGGGGAGAGTGATGTCTCCTACCATGAAGATGTTTATCATTTCTGCAAAAATAAAAATGCCCAAGCACATCCATCTAGATGACCTCATTCCACGTTCAGGGTTTCAGTTTTCTCCAACTAGGACCTTGACTTTAACAAAATAAATCTGCCTTGCTGAAAGTCTCTGAAAGGGTGACCCTCTTTTTCTCTAATATTCTATGTCTCATCTATGTCTTCTCTTCACCTGAAGGATATAAAGTCTCTTTTTAAACTATTAAAAGCCCCTTTTGATTTTCAAGTTAGTTTCGAAATATTTGTTCACAGCCTTTAACTCTTCATTGTTCCTCTGCAGTGCCAATACCATTTGGCAAAAATCATCCGATATTGCAGTTCTTATGGGCTTGTTTACCCCATGTCTGTCAAAGGCCTGAATCATCCAACCTGAGTCATTCCACCTTCAAGAGCATTTAGCTTGTTCTCCCACATTATGGCTCATGAAATCTTTAGCAATCAGCAATCTTCCTCTTATTTCAAGGACTCTGTGCTCAATACAACACTCGAGACGGTGTTCTCTTTGCTACCTGGGAGGCGAGCGGACTAATTCTCAAGCACCAACTTACTGCCTGTTTGCTCAGACACTCTTGGTATTGTCTGTATTAATTCAGGTTATCCAAGCAGGCAGCACCAAAAAGAACATTAGGAGGGCAGGAGGCACAGAAGAGAGGAAGATGGAACAGGAGGAGTTTCACACTGGAGCACGCCCTGAAACAAGCATGGCTCAAGAGCAAGTTTGGGGTTCTTGAGCCAAAGTTGCCATCTGTGGGTGTCCTGCATCCAGCAGTAACGGGCCAGCACTGGGTCTCCATTACGCTTAGTCGTTTTCTCCTGAAGCCTGCCCAGGGGATAAAGCGTGTCTCCACATGAATGAGAGCAGATCCACAGGATGTCAGTTAACCATACCTGCCCAGCTGATTCTTTTTCCTCTTAGAAATGATTTCTATGCCATGCATTTCCAGAGCCACCATGACATCCTGCTTACCAAAAAGTCATCTGATACAAAGACATAAAAAGACTTACAGAGTTAAGAAAAATAAGATGAAGCTGGAGATAAGACTAGTTTGCAAAAATATCTCATAAAGACTCGTAGGTCACAAAATTTGCTCCGAGATTTTAAGAACCAAAATAAAGAAGGAAGTATCATCAGTTATATAATTTAGTTTGGTCAACAAATAAATACCTGTAAGTTGCTCAGGGGTATTAAAACTATATCTAAAACTGAGATGGAAGATACAATCCTAAAATGGATGTTATTAGCTATAGATGCTGCTGCAGCTGCTAAGTCCCTTCAGTCGTGTCTGACTCTGTGCGACCCCATAGATGGCAGCCCACCAGGCTCCTAGCTAATAATCGTCAGAAGACATCAGGAGTGACAAGTATAACATGCCCGATATCATAAAGCTGCGTGTCTGTTCAGTAAAATGTGAAAGCGTTAGTTGGTCAGTTCTGTCCTATTCTTTGCAATGCCATGGACAGTTGCCTGCCAGCCTCTTCTGTCCATGGAATTCTCCAGGCCAGAAAACTGAAGTGGGTTGGCATTCCCTTCTCCTGGGGATCGTCCCAGTCCAGGGACTGAACCTGGCTCTCCTTCACTGCAGGCAGATTCTTTACCATCTGAGTCATGAGAGAAGCCCTAAAAGTATGCATATAATATATTTATAATAGACTGGTTTCAACAAATGATAAAATGTAGGGTATCTAACAAAACAAATTATCTGACAAATGGTCTTCCATGAACATTACTGATAAATATTATATAGTAGCTGGAATAAAGTCTGTGCTGTCAATTAAGAAGATAGATGCCTGATTTTATAAACAGCCAAATAAGGATCAAAAATGCCTGAACAACTCACTGAAGCTTGGAGGAGTTGTTGAAGCAGTGTGGGCGACCAGAGCCAACATTTTCTCAGAAAGTCCAGGTTCACACCAACAAACTAACAAATGGACCATTAAAGTCTCTGTGGTGGTGTTTTATTTTTCTCTCTTTAGGCAAGGTTGCAATAACATTAACTTGAAAAATGTTAAAGTGCTACTAAATTCAAACTTTGAATGACGCACTTGGAGAACACATAACTTTAAATAATGTACCATCCAGGTTGAATCCTTTAAAAGAAACAGGTTACAAAAAGTCCTCCAGGCAATTGAACAGACTGAGCTATTCTGTAGAGTTGTTAACTGAAAGCTGAAGGACACTTACCAAAAATTATTTTGACCTTGGGATACTTCATTTAAAATAATAATTTCTAACAGTAACTATGTAGAAGTCCCAGTTATCTCTTAAAGCTATCCCTAATTTCCAGTAATATAACCTTGTTATCTAAAACTACAATTGGATACTTAAACTGTTTTCTGTTTTCTAAGGGGATAGAGAAGGACCTCTCAGCTCATCCAAAAATGATTATCAAATCACTGAGGTTCACAAAATTAAAGGAGGGCAGGAACATACCTCTCCTAATTCCAAATGAAAATATTATCCAGTATATTTGGAAACCATGTGTTCTGACACTGATCCTCATGGTATTATTAAGGTAATGTTTAATTTTAGTATCAAAAGCCAGAAAGTTAATGTGAACTCACAATGGATTTTTTAAGTTTTGGATTATTTTCAATCATCATCATAGTAAAATTAATAATAAAAATCTACCATTTATTATGTATTAGGTGCCATGTTGGAGAAGGAAATGGCAACCCACTCCAGTGTTCTTGCCTGGAGAATCTCAGGGACAGGGGAGCCTGGTGGGCTGCCGTCTCTGGGGTCACACAGAGTCGGACACAACTGAAGTGACTTAGCAGCAGCAGCAGGTACCATGTTAACCATATAAAGGAGTCTATTTCTCAACAATTAAATCAGAAAAGCAATTCTGTACCCATTTTTTTTAAAAGAGCAACCAGAAACATCTTTATCAAGATGTGTTATGAAGGTAACAGCTCAAAAGTGGCAGGTTCAGGAGCAAGTTCTACCCAAGTCAAAATCCTGTTCCTTTTCTCTATTTCTATGTCTTCCATTCGAGGATTTCATAAATATAACAATATTTAGGAACAAAAATATTATTTTACTTATCAAAATCCCAACATTTTTCTAATTATTATGTTCTGGTTCACGTTGACTTCAAAATATTTTAGAGAATACTTAATTTCCCAAAGATAACTCTGTTTTGCAATAATGTAGGGATTGCGGCAACATTAGTTTTTGCCATCCTTCATAAAATTACTATCCATTTTGTGATTTCAGGCCAGAGGAATGCCCAAGCCATCAAATAAAATAGTTTCGTCTTAAGAATTTATATAGGTCATCATGATATGGAGTGTCCGTCTCAATCAATATCAGTCGTGGCCTGCTGCTCTCTGAAATAAGCTAACCTAGATGAAATCTATCTCACTAGCCACCCTCTGTCGCACTGCCAGTACCATGTGATTTCATCACTCTAAGTAAAACAGCATTTTTTTCCCCTCTTGCAAATGACTTTAAATGAGTCTCATATTCAAAAGATGCCAAAACATGGCTTATCAGTCATACCAATGGTATTTAACTAGAGGTTCCAGCCTTGCACCTTGACACTTTTTTCTTCTTGCAGCAGATGATTAAAGAAGTTCCAACAACCAGGGTGAGAGATGCACCACCCCGTACAACTTAGTACTATTTGTATAAAATCTGTAGCTAGTTTTCTCATTCTCTTTGGTGCTGAGAAGAATCTGGACAGATCACTGGCTGCTTTGTCTTAATACTTGCCTAAAAATATCCTTTTTGTTATGTTAGTGAATGTTAATATGGGTTTTTTGATAATGTCTTTGACATTGACATTTCCTTCATAATTGATATCTCCCTTGTGATTCATAACATGATTCATTCATTCCTACTACTTAGAGTACCAAGCCCAGTTACGCACAGGTACACACTTGATAATCTGTTTGCGTGTGCATCTGATGATGACTAAGACTGCTCTCTTCCTCACAAAATAAAGGGATAAATAGCCTGCAGTTTACACTTTATCTTGGCTTATGTTCTATCTTCTAATAGTCAAGGGCAAGAAGGCATTATTCTGAAAGCTGAGGACTTTCCAATATTTATAGTAAAAATGTTTCAAATTGTGCCCCACAAGCCCCTAGAAATTATATAAATACCTCATTTGTAGGCATTTTATATGTCGTTATTGTTCAGTCGCCCAGTCGTGTCTGACTCTTTGTTACCCCATGGACTGCAGCACGCCAGGCTTCAAGTTTGAGAAGGGAGTACAAGAAGGCTCTTTGCTGTTACCCTGTTTGTTCACCCTATACACTAAGCACATAATGAGAAATGCCAGGCTGGATGAGTCACAAGCTGGAATCAAGACAGCGGGAGAAACATCGACAACCTCAGATATGCGGATGATACCACCCCAAAGGCAGAAAGTAAAGAGGACTAAAGAGCCTCTTGAAGATGGTGAAGGAGGAGAGTGAGTCAGCTTAAAACTATATATTTTATATGTTACTTTATACACAAACATTCTTTCATTTCTCACAGCAATGATAGATTATAGAAATACATATAGGTATATACAATTTTCAAAATGCAAATACTATTCTGCTTTTACAGATGGGGAAAGTAAGACTCAGGGAAATTAAGCAACTGCCTAATGTCACAAAACTAGTAAGTTGGATCCAGGAATACAGTCCAAGAGTATTTTACTCTAAATTTATAAGACAAATAATGCTTAATAATTAGTGTCTTCCAAATAATGCTTACACACAGGGTCATGGCAAGGATTAAGATAGAAAAGGCATAATAATTTTGTTTAAAAAAATAATAATAATGGCATTAGTTAGTTAAGTTACTCAATCGTTTCCGACTCTTTGCGACCCCATGGACTGTAGCCCACCAGGCTCCTCCGTCCATGGGATTCTCCAGGCAAGAATACTTGATTTTATTAAAATGTTTACAAGTGTCACTGTAAGCTACTGAATGATTTTGCATTAGCAGAGATGAGGAATCTAGAAAAATAAATATTTTATAACATAAAATGTATTACCTGCACAAACCACAAAATATCACCGGAGTTGGAAGGAGGAAGGGAACGTTTGGATGGGACAAATTTATGCAGAAAAGTCACTGTAAAACTGGTCCTGGAAGAGTAGGTGAGATTTCAAAGGGAGTGGATGCACAAAGTATAGAGATTTTTCCAGAGGGCAAAGGAACTTAATGAATTACGGTTTCCACAGGCCCATTTCAATAATTTATAGGATATTTCAATTCCCTTTGCCCACTAGCAAGTTTCTTCTAAATTAAGAGTCCTTTAACACTGTGACTTGTTAAAAATCGTAATAAAGAAATCCTGATTAATTATGTATGTAAAACAGATATAAATGACAATAACCTCCAAGGCAACATTTTCTGCCCTGGAGAGAAACAGAAAGAACATATGCTTTATCTTTAGATGGGTGTGGTCTAACAGGTAAAACATTTCTAAGGAGCCTATGGGTCATGATCCCCATTTTTCCACATAAGCATTAGGGGAGGGGCTGAAAATTTAGCTTAGGTCTCAGGTACTCATCATGGGAGATTATTTCAGCACCAACCACAAACCCCCAGTTTAGTGACATTCTATTCTCCCAAAGTCCATCTTCCTCATTCATCAGTCTCTCCCATTCTACATTTCCTCCAGTAAGTCAGAAATATGGAGTCAGTATCAACCAGATTCAGTTCAGTTCAGTTCAGTCGCTCAGTCATGTCCAACTCTTTGCGACCCCATGAATCTCAGCACACCAGGCCTCCTGTTCATCACCATCTCCCGGAGTTCACTCAGACTCACATCCATTGAGTCTGTGATGCCATCCAGCCATCTCATCCTCGGTCATCCCCTTCTCCTCCTGCCCCCAATCCCTCCCAGCATCTGAGTTTTTTCCAATGAGTCAACTCTTTGCATGAGGTGGCCAAAGTACTGGAGTTTCAGCTTCAGCATCATTCCTTCCAAAGAAATCCCAGGGCTGATCTCCTTCAGAATGGATTGGTTGGTTCTCCTTGCAATCCAAGGAGACTCTCAAGAGTCTTCTCCAACACCACAGTTCAAAAGCATCAATTCTCCAGCGCTCAGCCTTCTTCACAGTCCAACTCTCACATCTATACATGACCACTGGGAAAACCATAGCCTTGACTAGATGGACCTTTGTTGGCAAAGTAATGTCTCTGCTTTTGAATATGCTGTCTAGGTTGGTCATAACTTTTCTTCCAAGGAGTAAGCGTCTTTTAATTTCATGGCTGCAGTCACCATCCGCAGTGATTCTGGAGCCCAAAAAAATAAAGTCTGACACTGTTTCCACTGTTTCCCCATCTATTTCCCATGAAGTGATGGGAAGATTATTCCCTCTTAATTAACTCAGGATTAACTACCTTATTTTATTTAAAGTGACAGGTTTAAATGAGTTGATCATACTTTAAGCTGGATTAGTCCACTGAGAAATACAGTCCATGTGAGAATCTTGAGCTGCAAATAAGGTGAATGAAGTATCTTGAAAAGACAAAAGAAGGTACTAAACCTTTTGCTCAGGGTTATCCCTAATTAGCTGAAATAGGATGATGAAACATAGTGTGTCATTTTTAACACATATGTCTAGGAGGCGGTGGACTGCAAGTCACAGGGAATGCCTCCAGGAAGAACTGTCAACAGGACTTAGCCCCCCACATGTGCATGTGTGCCAGGTCCCTTCAGTTGTGTCCGACTCTTGGCAGCCTTATAGACTGCAGCCTGCCTGGATCCTCTGTCCATGGGATTCTCAGGCAAGAATACCAGAGTGGGTTGCCATGCTCTCCTCTGGGGGATCTTCCTAACCCAGCGATTAAACCTGCATCTAGTACTTTTCCTGTGTTGCAGGCAGGTTCTTTACCTCTAGTGCCACCTGGGAAACCCTAGCTACTCACAAGGGGACTAAAGGAGTCTGTAAAACACATGTGACTTTCCCTTTCACTAAGGAAGACACTCTACATCCAGCTTCTCAGTCACTCCTAGAGACGCAACTTCATCCCTCTGGTCCTTTGGGGTCTGTAATCCAACCCCCTGCAAACTCTAAGTTTTAGAGTCTGGCCACCTGTATTTTTCCATTCCTATATCAGGCCATGACCATGGAAACTACCATCATGAGCAGCTGTAGCCTCAATCTGCAGCTGGACCGCCCCAGGACTACTTAGAACTTGCTTAACCTTATTAGCTCCCTCTCTCAGACCCCACAGTGACTCATTCAAATGTCCAGCACTCTCCCCTATACCATTTACTCAGCATCTCAGAGAATACTTTTAGCCAAAGACCTCAAATTTACTTAACAGGAAAAACATCAGCCATCTGTGCTCCAATCAGCTTCCTATAACACTAAACGCAAATGAATTCTTTTTTCTTATAACTAAAAAAACAACTCTCTCCTCCTTCCAAACAAATACTTGGAATAAGACTAGCCTTTGGCTAAGGATATGAGTAAATCCTTTCAGAGGGTCCTGAATGTGCAGCCAAGAGTTTCCATTAAGAGAAATACAGTTCAATTCAGGAGATCATTCTCCTGGGCACCCACGTGGCCCAATTATAAAAGCTTCAAGGGCAGAAAGGAGGAAAGGAACTAACAGCTTAGTGTATAACATCATTCTCCATTGGACAGCAGTTGCCTCATAAATAGTAAAACACTGAGTAGTTTGAAAAAGTACATTTATTCTTGTGGGCTTGAATGTTACTATCTCTGAGAAAGTTTGTCTTCAGTAAAGAAGTTCTGTATATGTGTGTGGGACAGAGACTGAAACAGAGACACGGAAAGATCTAATATAGTTTCTGATAGAGTTTGAAGAAATCCTCTGCACATAAAAATTAAAGGGAATTTTTTTCAACCTGATAAAGGACCACAATGAAAACACCTTCAGCTAAAATTAAACTTAATTTTTAAAGGCCTTTAAGATGGGGAATAATGTAACTATGCTTGCTTTCACCATTTCTATTAAACAAAGGTTTTATTTTATTCCTGGAGGTTTTAACTAGGGCAATGAAGCAATATAAATATCTAGGAAGGAACTATGTTTATTCACCAACAACACAATTATTTCTGTAGAAAATCCTATGGAATCCACAAAATGAACCTCCTTCAGGCAAATCAATAGATCAGAATCTGTTGAAAACATACCTTTCTCAGTCACCATGACACAAGGGGAGGCGCATAAGGGATTTTCACTGTCTCAGCTCAAGATGGCACAGGCATCATTTCTACTTAGAGTCCACTGCCCAGGACTGGTCTCATGGCCCTACCTGGAAGCAAGTGAGCTGGTAAAAGGGAGAAAAGGATCAAATGTTTAGTAAGCATCCATCTACACTGTACTTCCTTGTGTCCAGACAATGTCTTGCTCCCTGTTGAATCCCTAGAATTTAGCCAAATGTCTGGCACTAGTCAGTGTTCCATATATGCATATATATTTTTTCATCAACTAATGAAGGTGGCTCAGTGGTAAAGAATCTGCCTGCAAATGCAAGAGATGCAAGAGACTCTGATTTGATCCCTGGGTTGGGAAGATCTACCGGAGAAAGAAACGGCAACTCACTCCAGTATTCTTGTTGGAAAATCCCACAGACAGAGGAGTCTGGCAGGCTACAGTCCACGGGGTCACAAAGAGTCGGACACGCCTTAGCACAACACACAGTAAGTGCAGAACTACTCAGAATCATTCCTCAATTGAGTTCATTAGGAAATGTTTTCAAAATGACTGTGATGTTATATTGATGTTCTTTACTCACTAAGTCATGTCTGACTCTGCACCCACATGGACTGTAACCCGCCAGGCTCCTCTGTCCAAGGGATTTTCCAGGCAAGAATACTGGAATAGGTTGCCATTTTCCTCTCCAGGGGATCATTCCAACCCAGGGATTGAACCCACGACTCCTGTATTGGGAGACAGATTCTGTACCACTGAGCCACCAAGGAAGGCCCTGTGATGTTATACATATAGCAATTTAAAAAAAAATGAAGTGGAAAAAAGGATGATTTTAAGGAAAATAGGAGGAATCTTAATTTTAAATCTGCAGAGCTCTGGCAATTGGCAGGTTCTCTAGGTAGAAATGCTGTACTATGTGTTGGGAGAAAGATCAGGAATTGAGGTTAAGTTACCAAAAGAGGTGATAATTGCAACTGGGGTGTGTGTATACAACTGCCAAAGTTATACAGCTTATAGACCCTGCTGGTTCAAATACACTGTCACATGAAGCAGTTGCTTGCACTTGCTGTCGGTAGTGAAATATACTAACTATTCACAAATGGAATATAATTTGTCTTTATTAAAAATGATGAAGTGCCCTTGAGGATAGACTTTTCAAATACACAATATTTATGAAAAAAAAATAGTCTATCTTTAGCATTCCCTGATTAATGCCACTTGACTCAGATCACTCGCTCCCTCTGCATTTCAGGCATTTATTCTTTATGCCAAAGCTAATTTGCTCTTGTTTGTATATTACTTGGTAAAGTGTTTTAAAGCCATGCCTGTATGTGTGCTATCTACCCAAAACTAATTTTCAATTTCTAAGACTCTATTTGCTTGTCTCTTTTTCTCTCATTCCATTTTACATTTTTATCAGGGTTACTGAGTGCCAGATACTATTCTAACACTTGAAAATACCATGTCACTTAATTATTCTATTGAGGCTGCATATTTATTTTTAACAAGAATATCACAGAAATGGTGTGCTCTGCTCAGCACATCTTATTTGGATGTACATGATGTCGATATGTTATACTAGTGGTGAAATTAACCATGATCATCTTATTAAGGTGTCTTTGACTGAGTTACTCCATTGAAAAAAATCACTATGCTTTTCCCATTGTAAAATAAATGATTTAAGACTATGCAAGTATCCTGTCTCTCCTCAAACTTTTGATCACTAATTTTGATTCCGTTAGTGGATCTGACCTGAAATAGTTATGATGCTGGCATTACAATATCGATTTTCTATTTCTCTCTTCCTGCATGATTAGTTGGAATCTTTCCTGAGAGGTGACATTCCTCTTATTCCCCATTTATTTAGTTCAGTATGGAATTATATTTATTCTATTTATGGGTTGCAGTCCTAGTATTCCTACTATTTTTGTGTCCCAAAGTGCTCCGGTCTGGGGCACTGGGAGCTTTTTCAGTTTGGCTCCTGTGTTCCTTTGCTTTCATTTTTTTTTTTTTTTTTAATGATACTGTTTGCCATTACAGGATACTCCAAGATCATCTGCCACTTTTTCCTGCCCTAGATCTGAAATATACCACTGCTTCTAGGTTTCTTTATTGGCAAATGGGACTTGGAAACCAAGATCTGAGACCATGATATGCTCATTGCTACTGAGGTGCCATTGCTTCCAGGCCTTCTTTGTTCACAGAGCTTAGGAAATATCTCTGTATTTACTAACTCATACACATCTGTATTCATTTTAGATGCATGCATGTCTATAACTCTATCTACTATTAAAAACAGTGAGTTAATTCTGATGCCTCAAATTCAAATCTAACATAAAATGTTCATCCTAGCCTTATTTTGTTTATTTTATTTCACTTCTTTCTCCAATAGCCAAGAATTCTGGCCCTAATTTCTACAGTAAATTTACTTAGTTACTGAACACTACTGTTCCCAATACAATTTTTAGAGTTGCTAACTCATACTTCATTAAGAATCTATTTCTGACTTGACTAGGGAATTGTTTACAGTGCTTCCTGACTTTAGACTTACACTACTCAATCAAAGTGTTTTCCAAAGGTTCTTTCTTTTTTTTCTTTTCCTCTATGTTCACCTTCACTGCATTACTGCTATTATTTGTAGCACAGTTAGTTCACTTGGTATAATTTGTATCTGTTTGGGGTTTTTCATATCCTGATTTTTTTTTCATTTACATACAGTAAAATTCACTCTTTGTGGTATATGGTTCCACTGGTTTCAGCAAATATATAGAATTGTGTCTCTACTACCATAGCTGTGATACACGACAGTTCAACCAATCCAATAAACACTTTTGTGCCATCTCTTTTGAGTAAATGCCTCTGTTTGCTCCAAAACTTGGAAACAAGTGATGCATCCTGTTGCTGTCCATCCCATAGTTTCCCATACAGATCACTGTCTCTGCCTTCTTTCAGAAAAACATGCATGTAAAATTAATTATCTTTACATGAATCAACTGTTTTTTAATTACTCAGTAGAATTCTGTTTTACATATGTACTACAGTTTGTTTATCCGTTCGCTACTTGAAGGTTATCTTGGTTGTTTCCAGTTTTTTTGTGACTATGAATAAAATTGTTATGAACATTTGTAAACAAGTATTTTGTATGACCAAAAGTTTTCTTTTCCACTGGGAAAATGTCTAGGAGTAGGAGGGCTTGGTCTTATAGTAATTAACTGTATGTTTAACTTTATAAGAATCTGTCAAAATGTTTTTTATAATGACTGTACCATTTTGCATTTTCCCTAGAAATATATGAGAGTCCCAGTTGCTCTGGACCAGTTTACTTTGCAGAGTTGAGTGTAATTTAGAAAGTTTAGTGGTCTTTATTGTAAATAATTTAATTTTTGAATCTTTGATTAGAGTCTAAAAAATGAAGAGGGATGCTGCAAACTTGATGTCTATTTACACTTCAATATGATAAAATCATATGGTGAGTTTGCTTTGAGAATAATAAATTATGCCCTTAATAGTTTGCTTAAGATAATTAAGAATCAAAGACAAATTAATTTCATAGGACAGACTATGTCTTTAATTCTCTGCTTTTATATGGTAAAAACAACTTTGGAGACCATGGAGGAAATATGATCAAGTAAGGTATGATTTGTGTGCTCACTCAGTCGTGTCCGACTCTTTGTGACCCCAGGGACTGTAACCTACCCGGCTCCTCTGTCCATGAGCTTTTCAAGGCAAGAACACTGGGGTGGGTTGCCATTCCCTTCTCCAGGGGATCTTCCTGATCCAGGGATTGAACATCTCTTGCACCTCCTGCATTAGCAGGTGGATTCTTTACCACTAACACCACTTAGGAAGCCCCAAAGTATAACTAGTGCTGGTTTATTAAACATTCTTTTTCTTAAAAGAAAGGCAGAAATAGCTTTAATAGTTGGAAAAAGAAATTTCAACAGGTTTTTTTTTTTTTTTTAAAGGCCAGTTCTGTTGATTTTTTTTTTTTTTCCTAATATCCCTTCCAGTTGTCTTTTCTTCTGGCCTCCACAAATCCTGGCAATACAGAGCAATCGATATGTGTTACGTCAACATCTTACATTTATAAACTGCCTGAGAAAATATCTGAACCAGACTTGCTAATGGTCTCTAAGGTCTGTATGTGGTATATTTCTAAATATCGTGTTCCTTCTGATTTCTGAGCCCTGGGCACACTAGTTCTCAGGACACAGAGTCAGATCTAGTTATTCAGGTCAACTTAGCTCACATGATCTTCGTCTCAGTTCCTTATCTGTTACAATTATTTCTGCCCAGTATTTCTCCAGTATTTCTGCCCTGGTTAAAACAGTACTTTTTCATGCTTTTGGTGATAGCAAAGTGTTAGTAGCTTAGCTGTGTCTAACTCTTTGCCACCCCATGAACTTTAGCCTGCCAAGCTTCTCTGTCCGTGGAACTCTCCAAACAAGAATACTGGAGTGGGTTGCCATTTCTTTCTCCAGAGAATCTTCCCAACTCAGGGATCCGACTCACATCTCCTGTATTACAGGCAGACTCTTTACCATCTAAAACACCAGGGAAGCCCTAGCAAACTGCTTACTAAATATTCAGTGAACTGTTTGTTTCATTTTTTGGTCTTGGATGGGAGAGAAGCAGTTTAGTTCAAACCCTGCAATACACCCCGATAGCAAAAGAGATGAGGAGAGATAAGAACAAGGACCTCTGGGTGTATATGTGTTTACTAATACATAAACATGTCACAAGTCAAAACTTCAGCCCTCACCTATGAGAAGATAGAATGATGCAATTGACCTCCTAATTAATAAGGTCTTACTAATTGGTCTATTTTGAGGATAATTTATTTCATAAGTACAGTCTTCATCAATGTTTTCACTGCTCACAATTACATGATATGTGAAAACTTAAACCCCCATGCCTTGTGCAATCTGTAACAAACAATTTGCATGCAGGTACCCTGACCACACTCAATACTAAATCAGGAGGCTGGCAGATGTATAAAGAAAGGAGTGGCCAAGAAGTCAACTAGACCAGAAGTTCTCTCTTTTCACACACAGCTAAAACAGACCCCGGCAAACCAACACTTTTGTTGAAACAATTTGCTGACCCAAATATTTAATATTTGCATAGGAGGAAGCAGAGTATCAAAGAGGTTAATTGAAACCCAAAGCTACACACAAAGAGGTAGAAATGGAACTGAAATTAAAAGCTTCTTTAAGATACTGAGCATGCCCAGTCATCCAAGCCAGCTTGAGCTCAACTATGCAGCTATAGGAGCTATTGCTTCTGATGAAAAATTTCCCAGTCTTCTGTCTTATTCAATCGGACAGCTTCCCAGCTGCCTTCTGGCTGCTAAGTAAGTCACTCTTAGTAAATATCTGAGCTTTAATGTTTTAATGTGAAGCACAATGACTTTTTTTGTAAAGTCATTCCTAAAATAATGACTGTGGTGTGCCAGTACAATCAAGTGACATGAGCATCTGAAAATCTAAACTCTGCTTAATTAGCCTGTGTTTCCCTAGTGTACAAGAACTGAGAAAATTCTCCTGTCTCTGAGACAATCAGCACTTTGAACAGCAGAAATTGTTGAGATAAGAACATTAAGAATGAGGCACTCTCAGACTCAAAGACAGATGAGCCCATCGGAGCTCGGATTCTTCATAGATGAGAGAAATGGAAAAAGCTCAGGCCATTTATGTATGTCTCCAGTAATTTGAAAATTAATTATTTTAGAAATTTTATCTTACTACTGCTTTCCTTAAAACCCTATTTCATAAAGTTGTGCTGATTTCTTAGAACAGGTCTTGAGATGCTGCTCCATAGTTTCAATAAAGTACAGCTTCTGTTGCTTTTTATGAGATAAAGCAGAAGCATCATTGTGATGATATTTAGAACTTTTCCTTCTTCTGCCATGAACTACAAGGGATACTTTTTTAATTGATGAAACTGAGGAGATTTAGGGACCATATTAGGGAAGGAATGACTTGAAGGCATTAAAATTAAATGGAGAGGCAAGGATCTCAAATAATTCAATCTGTAACCAAGCATCTTGCAATAATCCTCTACCGTGATCCTTACTGAAGAGAGAAACAACTGTCTGTGTTTTTCTTTTTCCTCACCTGCCTCTCAAAATATAGCAGGTTTTCTCATTGCAATTGTATTTCACAGGAAGGGTGTGAAGATAAGTGAGTACCATTTGTAAAACACTTGAAAGTCAGAGGTGCTCATGCTCGATGATAGTGAGAAAGCAGAAGGAAGACAGGTGACAACGTGCTGAAAAATATGTCATTGTCCATTTATGGATAACTGCAGGCTGACTCATGATAAAGTCTTCACCCAGAGGTATCACAGATTTATTTGCACTAAGTAGAATGCTGAGTGTCACATAAAGCACACTAAACACCTTTTATATCACTCTTTCAAAATGGCAAGAGTTGCACAGAGGCACAGAAACCAAGCTACAGGCTATGCCGGACACAGCTAAAACAACTGAGAAAATATTATGCAGGGTGAAATAAACTTCCTGCAATCAACAAACACACACAGACACACACACCTAATATCAAAACCATGCACACACCAACTATACTCTTCTAAAAGTATTGAAAATTCAATGAACCCCAAAGTGGTTTTTGCTCTTTCTCTGAGGTTTATATCTTGAATAAAGGTTTCATTATCCACTCAGCATGCCAAGTTAGAGTGGAGGACAAAGACATGATTCATGATTGATAACTATTTCTCAGTGTCAGATTACCAACCAGTCTTCATAGAAGACAACTGCCAGGGTCTTTTTACAATTTCTTGACGGTAACTCTGGAATGTCTGCTACCTGACATCTTTGCCTTCAAACTTATCTAGTTCCCCAACTGTGTAACTCATTCTAATACTGTCATCACATTCCATTTCCCACACTTCTTCGGTGGCTCAGCTGGCAAAGAACCTACCTGCCAATGCAGGAGACCTGGGTTTGATCCCTGGGCTGAGAAGATCCCTGAAGAAGGGAATGAAAACCCACTCTACAATTCTTGCCTGGAAAATTCCACAGACAGAGGAGGCTTGCAGGCTACAGTCCATGAGGTCACAAAGAATCTAACATGAGTGAGCATGCAGGCATACATGTGTGCACACACACATACACACACACACACACTTAACCACCATTTTAGATACTGCCACTCCTGCAAAAACCACTCCACTGATGCTTTACATCCACAGAATCAAGTCCAGAAATCTCAGCCTTGCAGCCCAAATTACTTGAACTTGTTCATTGTCTTTGAAGCTTATCTCACACTCTTCACCAAGCATGCCAATTCCTATGATGAGCAATTCGCATTTCCCAAAGACACCATCCTCTACTGTTATTATTACCTCTTCACTGTGCTTGCCCACAATGTTATTTCTCTGTCGCCTCATAGGAAACAAACAAACAAACAACCCCCCCCACATACACACATGATCAAAAACCCTGCTCATCTGAATTAAGCAAGGGCATTATCTCGCTTTGTAAAGTTTTACAGCACTAGCATGAGTTTCCCTCCTCTTTTTTATGCATCTTTCTCTGTCACTTTGTTCCTTGCCTTGTATTGAAGTTTTTTATTTACTTATTTCTTACTTACTTGATTATATAATTATTCGCCTGGCTTGCCGCTGTGATCTCTTTAAAGGAAAGGTGCGTGTGTGCATGCTAAGTCACTTCAGCTGTGTCTGACTCTTTGTGACCCCATGGACTCTAGCCAATCAGGCTTCTCTGTCCGTGGGATTCTCTAGGCAAGAATAATAGAATGGGTTGCCATTTCTTTCTCCAGGGGATCTTTCCGAGGCAAGGATCAAACCCACATCTCCTGCATTGGCAGGTGGGTTCTTTACCAGCTGAGCCACCCACCAAGGATGTGTGGGGAGTGGAATTTTGTGACACTTTTAGGAAGAGTTGTACAGTGGGGAGTTAAATAAATTTGAAGGTAAAGAACCCACCTGCCAATGCAGGTGTCACCTTGGAAGCCCAAGGGAAAAGCAGTCTATCTTATTTCTGTACCCCCAGAGCCTGTTATAGGGCCTAACATGTAGCTCATTCTCAATAAATAGTTAAGAGAGGAAGGGAAGGAGGAGAGAATTTTAAGGAAGGAAGTAGGGGAAATGAAGTGAGCGAGTGAAGAAAGACATGAAGGAGGGGTGGAAATGTATTTCTTTCCTGAAAATGCAACTTGATATTCAAAATGCATTTTCCCAAGAAATACTATATTATGGTAGCTTAAAATGAAACTTAACAAGAATCCGCCTGCAATGCAGGAGACCTGGGTTCCAGCCCTGGGTTGGGAAGATCCCCTGAAAAAGGGAAAGGATACCCACTTCAGTATTCTGGGCTGGAGAATCTCATGGACTGAGAATCCCATGGGGTGCCAAAGAGTCGGACATGACTCAGCAACTTTCACTTCACTTCAACATGAAACTAGAATACAATGGTGGAATTTGACACTTGATAAATTCTCTTGATACCGTTTCCCTTGAGTGAACTTCTCCAATCCAACTTTGCATCAGAAAATCAGACAAGTTTGTTTGTTTGTTTGTTTTCAGTTTGGTGATTGGTAGATTTCCAAATCTACCAATTAGTACAGGAATATGATATAATAGCTACTCTTAACTTCAGGGATTTTACTAACTAAACCAAAAGTGTAGTACCAATATATATTTGTGCAGTTGCAAAATTGATATAAGTGATTTATTAAGGTCATGCAGCATTGCTTTAAACAGCTCTTGGATTTTTTTTTTTTCTCCTAGTTTTCTAGACTTCTTTTCTGAATGTCACCTAAGATAAGATAAAAATTTTAATTCCCTCATAAACATGGTCAAATGAAAGAGGATGGTATAATTTTAGGAAGATGATCAACACCCTGACATTTTCCAAGAGTGATGTTTTACAGAGATTTAAGACCAAAATAAACAAATCCTAACATGCAACAATACCTCTAAAAGATTACTTTTCTCTAAAGAATTCCCGAAGAGTTAATTTTCATTAGTGACATACTAGAAAGCTAAACTCTATCAAAACTCTTTCCAAGAAGTCTGTGGAAGGAAACTGTTGGTTTATTTGCTCAATCCTTGTAGGCAAGTAATGCAACTGCATTTTTACAAAAGAAGGTGAAACTAAAGGATTTTTTTTTTAAGTTTTGTTTAGTCCACTAATAGTCAGTTCTGTGCAAAAATTCTGCAATTTTGTGCAGACAGAAGTCAGATTGACAAAGATCACCATAGACTGCTCAAGAAATAACATTTTCAACATTTTATTTCAACAGTGTGATAAATCTTTCTCATCCTGTGGATGAAAGAAGAAATAATCCCTCTTGGGACTTGTCTGTTTGGTCCTCCACTTGAATCGTTCAGGCTGCCTACAGACTGTCAGTGCTAAGCTTGTTTTGTTATCTAATTCTGCAGAATTAGTGCACAGTGTGAGGAGAAAGTAGCTAAGTCTGACTAATTTCTTCTCAGAGCCAGAGATCACTCACCTCCCGAGACCTCTTTTTAAAGTGGAATTGGGAAAGCAGAGGGAAAAACAACATTCAAAAGCCAATATTATAGCCCTTGAGGTACTGATTTTTATCGCCATCCCCATTCTCTCAACACATTCCTACTTTTCCTATAAAACACTCAGGGTAGGGAATCATGAGAAAAATAAGGTAATGAAATCACAGAATAGCCTTCTGTCATTCTCTGCTTGGCAATACCACTTGCTGTGTGTGTATCAGGGCACATATTTTGACTTCGTCATTCGGGTTTGGGGTGGGGATAATGACAGTTTCTGTCATTGCACTCACTACATGCTCTTGGGACTTCTGCTTTACATTTACAAATTTCTTTAGGGCTGTGAATCCCCCGGGGTGTCAGAGGACCTGAGATTCCGGTTTATAGAGTCTGTTGGCTTTTAAATGTTTTCACCTGATACTTTGGAAAATCCTTCTAGAAGCATTCTTTAACCATTTAGTTATCTGGTCATGGTTATTTCGGGTGGATTAGATAGGCAGGCAGGTTAGATAGGAAACTGAAGCAGAAGACCATGAACTGTTTATTCCCAACAAATGCAGATATAGAAAGAGCTAAGCAGTTCTTGGGGAAAACTTCCAAACCTGAAGGACTGTGTAAGCCTTTAAGCCTGAATCTGGTAGCCAGTGATATTATGAGCATAAAAGCTGACAGAGCAACTCCTCTTATAGGAAATATCACAGCTTCCTTGATATTTATTCTAGTAATTATCTGACCATACTTTTCAAGGCAAGTGTAGCCCTCAGATTCACAGAAATTTTGCTTCTTCATCAAGTTCATCTCCTCAAGGAGAGCTCTAAAAGCATGGGATAGCAAACTCCACTTAGAGCACCATGAGTCTTGGCTGGCATGCATTTGATTCAGCATCTTAATCAACTAGCAGTAAAAGCTTCATGGGTCTGATATGGAGATCCTGCGTCAGCTACAGAAGTGTATATTTCTACCCAAAAATAAGGAAAATAAATATATTTAAATGATGGAGTCACAAACATTGCTGAAATAGAAGCCAAGGCCATCCTAAAATGTACCCAGAAACTGGAGGGCCTCCCTGGTGGCTCAGATGGTAAAGAATCCACCTGCAATGTAGGAGACATGGGTTCCATCCCTGTGTTGGGAAGATCCCCTGGAGAAGGAAATGGCTACCCACTCACGTATTCTTGCTTGCAGAATCCCATGGACAGAGGAGCCTTGTGGGCTACAGTCCATGGGGTTGCAAAGAGTTGGACACAACTGAGCGACTGAACACTTCAACACACTTCAACAGAAACTGGATCTAAAGGAAAGGGGTGGGAGGATTGGGGAAATTAGTAAACAAAAAAGTGAAGACAGGAGCATCTACTCCAAATTTCCAGAACCTTCCCACTAAGTAGACAGAAGTACTCTATTCCTTTGACAAATAACAGAAGGATAAACTATTAAATAAAATAATATATAGTAAGAAAAATTAACATTATACTTAGACAAAATGCAACAAAATATTCTTTATAAATACTACTAACTTTTTTTATTCTGTACTTCAAAGATGTATATTTATCCTTCATTTATTTCTTGGATTGACTTTTTTGACTTTTTCTCAATTTCAATCTATACATTCTATAGATCTAATGTATTCTCCAGGCCCAGTAAGTTCTGAGCTTTGAATTGGCATTCTTTGTTGATAAGCTGAACTGAGGAATACAGTATGGGAACAAAAACATATCTTATATCTTGAGCAAGATCTCAGATCCAGTTAGTAAATATAAATTCTTCCAAACTGAGAGAAGAAACCCACAGAAAGCTGGGTTTATGGTTCTTTTGGGGGGAGGGGAGGTATTTTTTTCCTTTTCCCCAGCTTTATTGAGATATAATTGACATACTCTCTTGTAGAAGTTTAAGGCGTAAAATGTAATGATTAGATACACTTATATATTGCAAAATGATCACAGACATAATTTTAGTTAACACCTCCATTATGTCACATAATTACCGCCTTTTGTGTGGTGAGAATATTTCAGATCTACTCTCTCAAAAACTTTCAAGTATTTAGTAAACTATTATTAACTATTATCATCATGCTGTACATTAGATCCCTAGAATTATTCCTCTTGCAATGGGAAGTTTGCACCCTCTTACCAACATCTCCAAGTTCTCCCCAACCCCCCAACTCAGACCCTTGAGATACCCATTCTACTTTGTTTCCATGAGTATAACTTTTTAAGATTCATGTATATGTGGGATTATGCACTATTTGTCTTCCTCTGTCTGACTTATTTGCCATATTAACATTATTAACATCCTCAACGTCCATCCATGTTGTTCCCAATGGCAGAATTTCCTGATTACTCATGGCTGAATAACATTCCATAGCATATATGTGACCATGGGGTCACAAAAAATTGGACACGACTGAGCAACTTTCACACATCACACACCCTATTAATTATAAACATGAATTATTAAAATGAACAGCTGAAATAATGAGTTATTCATGCAAACATTAACATATAGTCAGCACGAAAAATGGAAATTTCATAAACATATCTATGAATGTGCCCTTTTTTATATAAGGTAATGTTAAAATCACCCAGCAATTATAAATTCAATAAATGTTTTAGAAATATGTATATGGCAAAAGAGAGAAGAGGAAATTTCCTGATGGATTTGAGAACTAGAAGAGTAATAGAATAAAGTGTAAAGTAGTATTTTAGGACCATCCGAAGCAAGTCATATAATCCAAATATCATAAAGGGAAGGATTGACATATTTTACAGCATCAAAAACTCCTGTATAACGCAGTATAACATTAAAATGTTCAAATTCAACAGCATAGGTAAGTAATATGTATAATATATAAAACATAAAAGGTTAATATCCTTCAAATTAAAATCTCCACTATTAATCTCAACCATGTAATAAAAAATTTAGAAGATTATAAATTAGAAAGCAACAGTGGCATACAATGAGTAAACACACAAAAAGATGATGACCCTCACCAATAGCCAGTGGAAAAAGATGGTTTTCATCATGAGACAGTCAGTAACAAAGAAGTGTATTTCACAAGTAGGGATATGGATGTGTGTTTTTATTTGTTGGTGGTGAGAGAAGTTGTCGAAAGATTTTGGTGGAGACGTGGCAGTATCTGTGGGCTTCCCTGGTGGCTCAGATGGTAAAGACTCCACCTGCAATGCAGGAGACCTGGGAATGGCAACCCACGCCAGTATTCTGGGCTGCAGAATCCCATGAACAGAGGAGCCTGATGGGCTACAGTCCATGGGGCCGCAAAGAGTCAGACATGACTGAGCAACTAACACTTTTCACTTCGGCAGTAAGTGAATGACTCACAAGTCCATTCAAACCTATTCACTGAAATGTTAAAGAAGATGTGTTTCACAATTTAAATGTCCATCAGCAACCCAGAAGTTGCATACCTCATGGTGCACCCGCACCATAGCCATCAGAAAGGAAGGTGCAGCCCCACCTACCTACCCTGCAGTGCTCATGGAGAACTGCAGGATCTATTAAGGGGTTAGAAGGTAGACTGGGAAACAGTTTAACCAGCCTACATTAAATACATGCATGTATAAATGCACTGACAGGGGAACAGAAAGATAGGCAGCAAATGACTGACAGTGATTAACTCAGAGCGGTAAGAGGAGTAAGGGTATAAAGGGAACATATTCCTGAGTTATGTAGCAGAAGTGAAAAAGTAAAAGTGAAAGCGGAATGGGTTGCCATTCCCTTCTCTGGGGGATCTTCCCGACCCAGGGATTAAAGCCAGGTCTCCTGCATTGCAGGCAGATTGTTTACTGTCTGAGCCACTTGTGTGAATTCTTACAAAATAGGATCTAAAATTATCAATTGCATTTAGCAAACTGGAGTTTGGGACAAAGAAGCTCAAATGTAGTAGACTGAAGACAACTAGGAAAGAGGTCACTGAAGAAAATGAAAGGAAACATTCTTTCCAGAAGTCTATCTGTAAAGGGAATGATGACCAAAACAGGACAGCAATGAGCAGATAATATGATTTTTAAAGCAAATAATTACAGGTTTGATGTGTGCTTGTTTAGCCTATGTTTTAAAGTTGAAAATGTAAGTACTTGATACATACTATTATTGCATGCTCTAATTTAAACAAAGCAAAAGATCTTTCCCACTTTTTAAAAAGTGAAACGGAGCGCAGAAAACTAAACTGCAGAAGATTTAGAAGGAGGGTGTGATATTGCTCATCTACATACACACTGCCCCCTAGAACAACAGAATCATATACAAACTCACTCACTTTAAAGCTTGGCTTTTAAATGCCTCATTTATCTGATAAGCATTATCAATCTTTGCTTTTAATTCTGATGCTAGCTTAAATATCTCTTTCAACTTACTTTTCTCTGAGACTAAGCATTTTTTAAATCAGTGATTTCTCAGTTAAAAAGTGGAAAGGATGGTGTTGAAGTATATTACTTCACTGCAGGAGCAGTCCAGAAGCATAGACTGAATGTTGTACTGTGTTTATGAAAGTCTCCCTAGATCCTTGACTAGCCTCTTCTCTGTTCACAGATGTTTCTGGCTATTTGATGTGAGCTTTGCTAAACAGACTTCCCTGGTGGCTCAGATGGTAAGGAATGCCTGCAATGTGGGAGACTGAGGTTCGATCCCAGGGTTGGGAAGATCCCCCTGGAGAAGGAAAATGGCAACTCCCTCCAGTATTCCTGCCTGGAAAATCCCATGGATAGAGGAGCCTGGCGAACTATAGTCCATGGGGTTGCAGAGTCGGACACAACTGAGCGACTTCACTTCACTTAATGAACAGAAGGATCATTTATAGAGTAATTTGATTATTTCAAATTTAACTTATTTGGAAAAAGAGCAGTTTAATTCAGGCTAAAGTGCTTTTTGTTGTTGTTGCTTTCGACTTTCTTTTGGTGTGTTCTTGTTGCTTGGAGATATCGTCTTTATTTTTGAAGAATATCAATCAAGAGAAAAGTCCACATTTGCAAATAAATGAATAAAATTAGAATGTGGTTACTAAACGTAGAGAGATGAGAATAGGCAAAAGGTTTACATTTTGAGTGGTGTATTTAATATGACTAGTGTGGGCATCAGTTTGCCAATCTAGTATGCATTATGTATGACTTGGATAGTTGTTATGGGCATATATTGTTCAGGGGCAATAACCGGAAACAGTGTAATAGACTGAGGATAATGAATTACAAGCCCGGACTTTCTATGTATTGAGTTTTCTTTCTGCCACGTGAAGCTGCTCAGATACTAACCACAGGTTTACAGATGAGGCACGATGCAGAATCGCATGTCAGCATTTTTCTCCTTATTCTCTGCAGCCTACTTTACTAATCCTCATAGGTTCAGCTTTTCCTCTTTACAGGCTGGTAAAGTCAGAGTTCCACACTCAGAAGTGAAGATGGACATGCTGATTTTTTTTTTCTCCCCTTGGGAGAAACCCTCTGGCCTCCAGGCAGTTCTTTTAAAAATAGCTTCTGTCTGCCTCATGTCATTATTATCACAGATAGAATCCCCATCCTGACTGCCCAGGACTGAAATCAGGCTTCTGCTTTCACGAGCAGTTTCATCTGTGCACGAGCTTTTATATGAGTCATTGTGCTCTATGACCACTTGAGTTGTTGGTGTTTCCATGAAGATTTTACTTTGGGTTCTTAAGATATAGTAAGATATAGAAAATGCAGGAAACCAAAAGTATCTTTGTCCCACACTATCTTATCTCTACATAGAACTTATCATGCCAGGCATGCTGTCAACTAATATAAAAGCCAGAAGGAAGGTTAGTTCATTCACCCATGGAATGTAAACATTTCATGGGGTCTTTGTATCAGTTGCACTTATGTTTAAAATGACCCATTATTTAGCCAAGAAAACAAAGAGCAGCATTTGAAAATGTGGACTTTCTAATAATAAGGAAGAAATGGCTGAATTATAAGTGGACCTGTATATAAAAGAAGCCCAAATACTTTCTGAAATGCATAATATGTTAAATAAAAAATTACCCTTTCTTCATATTATATTGTTTCTATGAATCTATAATTGTAAATTCTCCCTGAAGCAGTATTGACTCTAGAATATAAATAGGAAATGGAGTCCATTTTTCTTTTTAACCAATTTATATCAGTATAATAAAGTTGAAATTAAATTGAAATTATGTATAAAAGTATAGTCTGTGACTTGGCTAGTATAAATGTGATTCCCTGGGTCACAGTGGTTATTAGCTAATAAAATTACATCAGAAAGGTAACAATGGTTATAAGCTAATAAAACTACATGAGAGAGGTAACAAAAAAGAACTAAGTGTTTGTATACTTTCCCCAACTTAAACAAACAACAAAGAAAGCTAAAGACCATTCAAGCAGCAAGGTGACAACATTTGTGTGCCCTGTGACTAACAAAATGACTTGGTTAGGGACTTTGATCTCTTGTTATAACTAGCTAGATGTTTTCGAAGCTAGTAGTTTTACCCACCCCTATGGCTAAATATCTTTGCCAGCAGGAAGGCACGCCAATGCCATTAAGTAGAATAAATGATGTCAACAGAAGTCCAGGGCCATGCTTCAGATTTCTGGAGCACTCTATATCCTGATGGCGCCAGTAACGTAAAACTTTCTTAGACTGAGGGCCGTTATGAGAACTTCTACCATTGCTGTTCACTGGTTTATTTAATCATGACGTTATCTTATACTGAGTGTCTGCAAGCCATATCTTAGCTGTGTGAAGGTGAAGGAAAAAGGACATTGCAAAAGAAAAGAGTAAATAACAGTCGCATGCAGCAGACAAATAGAGTCAGGCCAAGGTGTGCCAGTTATGTGCATCTTTTCACCCCATGACACTGCCCCTCTGAGAACTCCCTCAATAGGTCAGTAAGCCATTCAAGGAGGACCAGAAGTCTACATGTATTCTTACAGCCTCAGTCTACCTTGAGCTTCAGTGTTTCATTTTTGTGCTTATTTATTCTTCTTTGATAATTATAGTTTGGAGTTTGATTCCTCCTTCTCTTTGTTGTTGATTTATGTCTCATATATACATATATGTATGTATGTATTATATATATATATATTTTTTTTAATTCCCATGTTGTGCCACAGGCTAAGCTCAAGAGTAGAGACAATCTGCATTCAAGGAGGTTACAGTTTAGAAAGGGAGGCAGACATGAATCAAATACTTATAATTTATCATTACAGGCATTAGTGAGTGAAAGTCACTCAGTCATGTCTGATTCTTTGCAACCCCATGGACTAGTCCCCCAGGCTACTCTGTCCATGGGAATTCTCCTGGCAAGCATACTGGAGTGGGTTACCATGCCCTCCTCCAGGGGATCTTCCCAATCCAGGGATAAAACCCAGATCTCGCTCATTGCCAGCAGATTCTTTACCAACTGAGCTACCAGGGAAGCCCAAGAATACTGGAGTAGGTAGCCTGTCCCTTCTCCAGAGTATCTTCCCAACCCAGGAATCTAACTGGGGTTTCCTGCATTGCAGGCAGATTCTTTACCAACCAAGTTACCCAGGAAGCCCCAGTTACAGACATTACATAGCATTATAAGTGCTATAAAAAAAATTACAATTAAACAAGATTATGTATCAAGGGTCTGCTGTTCTCATGAAGCAAGTCACTTTTAGATTGGGAGAAGAAGGGGGTGCAAGAAGCGACTCAGAAATGAGAAGGCCAGAGTAGGTTGAGGGAGCATTGTTTGCTGAGGGGCTGGGCTGAGAGGTGGCATCCTCCACTCAGGGAATGGAAGGGTTAGTGAAGCTAGAAGTCTTGTGGGAAAGAACAGGGCAGGAGATATAGTTAAAACATTACACAGAAAGTCAAGTTGGCCTCTTTCTCTAGGAGTGATGAGGAGGCGATTAAGTATGAACTTATTTGTTATTCTTTAACTTTACCCTCTGCTTCCCTGAGTGGCAAGCATATCACTTCCTCAATTTTATTCATCTTCTACACCTGAAGTAAATAAAATAATTTCTACTTTCTTTCAGATTTTTAGTAATGATTTTTACTAAAATCATTTCTTTTAGATTTTTAGTAATCTTTAGGTATATGGACCCTTTTCTTATTACTTACCAGCACTTCTGTTTTATTCAGTTTTGCTACCAATTTTTTAGTTTAATTCTTAATCGTTTTTTTTTTAAGTTTAATCTCAGTGTCATAGGTTAATTTTTCCACAAATCACTTATGCTTCATAGGGTTTGTTTGTGACTTTGTAATAAGAATATGTTCTTTTTGGCTTCTCTGGTGGCTCAGATGGTAAAGAATCTGCCTGCAATGCAGAAAACTTGGGTTCGATCCCTGGGTCAGGAAGATCCCCTGAAGAAGGGAATGGCTTCCCACTCCAGTATTTTTGCCTGGAGAATGCCACAGACAGCAGAGCCTGGAGGGCTACAGCCCATGAGGTCCCAAAGAGTCAGATATATTCTTTTCAGTTAGTGTTCTCTTCTTAAACACAATATTCCAGAGATCTAAACCATGAAACAAAACCTTTTTTTTCTTTACAACTTTGAAAAAATCTGATTCTTTAGAAGTCTGATCTTCTCTAGTAATGTGATAATTCCTCTGGAGTTTCTCTCATTCTTCTTTTAGAAAATGAATAAGGGTTTGGTTAGAGCAGCTGTCTTTAAAATAAACTCATTTGCAAAGAGCAGTCTGGAAGTCTATTCCCGACTTTCAGAGAAGATGTAACTTAATCAATTAGAAATTTGCTTCAGTTATGGATTCCTATGTCTTAAATTCTCTTATGCTTCGGGGCCTGTTCTTGTTCATTTGTTAGGTAAGATATATATGCAAGACCCAAAATATGGCTATTCTTCATGACAATCATTTCATTTTTTTTTTTCTTTTAGTTGTCTTATAGCATTTGGACAGAGGAGCTTGGTGGGCTACAGTTCACGGGGTCACAAAGAGTTGGACAGGACTGAGCGACCTCACTTTCACTTTCACTTTCACAGCATTTTTATCTGTTTTAGATAAACTGGTAAAACTGGTCTCATAGAAAGAGTCTTAGGAAGTAATTTCTCCTCAATGTTTTGGGTTTATGTGGACTTGCTACTATTTCTTCCTTGAACAGTCTGGTAGAATTCAACACGATAGCCATGATTATCTGGAGTTTTCTTTGTGGAAGGTATTTAACTATGAATTCATACTATTTAATAGACATGGACCACTGAGGTTGTCTCTTCCTAAGTGAGCACTGGTACTTCATGTCTTTCGAGCAACCTGACCATGTCATATAAGCTGTTTGAACCTAGTGGCACAAAGTTGGACATAACATTTACTTATCTGTATCTGTAAAATCTGCAGTGCTGTCCCTTGGTACTTATTGTCTTTTCATTTTTCTTGATCAGTCAGTCTTAAGAACAGTCAATTATGCTGAGCTCCTCAAAGAAAAAGAATCAGCTTTTATTTTCACTCATTTTCTCTTTTCTATTTTATTTATGCTCTTGTGAATATTGCTTCTTTTCTCTCTTTTTTTAGTCTTCTCTTTCTTTTTGGTTTCTTAAATTGGAAGCTGATCTTTAATTCAAGTCTATTCTTTTCTAATATGAGCATTTTAGTGCTACAAATTTACTGCTTAACTGTAACCTACACATCTTGATAAGCTGCCCTTTATTTGACTCAGTTTGAAATACCTCCTCATTCCCACTTATATTTCTTCTTTCACCTAGAAATTATTTAGAAAATACTTAGCATCAAATATTTGAAGATTTCTCAGATATGTTTTTGTTAATGCTTTTCAATCTAAGTCCATTATAAAGAAACTACTTTGTAAGATTTAGTTTGAATATATTAAGTCATGTTATATGTCACAATATGTCTATTAAAAATATCTGGGTATAGTTGGAAAAAACATATGATGTCATTTTAGGAAGAGTATTAAAAATGTCATTTAGGTCAAGTTGGTTGATAGTGTTATTCAAGTGTTCTATTTACTTACTGATTTTCTGTCTAATTGTTCTATTAATTTCTTAAGGAGAGAGGTTGAAAATTTCAACCACAACTGTAGATTTGTCTAGTTCTTCTTGCACTTTAAGTAGTTTTTACTTTCTGTGCTCTGAGGCCTTATTATTTGAAGTACAAGTATTCGGGACATGATACTCTCTGAAATTTACTTCATTTTGTATCAAAAAACGGACTCCAAATTTATGGTATATCCTTTTATATCCATTCACTTTAAACTTGTGTCTTCATAATAAAAGTAGATTTCTTATAGCAGCAAATAATTTAATCTCAATTTTTATCCATCTGAAAATCTCTTTTTTAACCAAATGTCCATTCTATTTACAAGCAATAAGGCTGCATTTAAACCTTTCATCTTGCTCTTTGTTTTCTATTTGTCCCATCTGTTCTTTTTTTTTTCCTTTCTTACTTTTGAACTGAGAATTTGTCATGATTTCATTTTATTTCCTTTCTTGATTTTTTAGCTAAAACATGTTGTTGCCTATTTTTAGTGGCTATTTGGGGGGTTATGGTATACATTTTTAATTTATCAAGTCACATCACACCACTTCACACATAACACAAGAACCATGCAAAAGCACATGTCCTTGTTGCCCTCCTAGGCTTTGTGATATTATCATAAAATTTGCTTCCACTTCTCTATAGATCACAGTATATTATGTATATTTAAAAATAACTTTTAAAGAGAGTTTTAAGATAACTTTTTCATACTTACTCATATACTTACCATCTCCTATGCAATTCTCCCTTTGTGTACATACA